>NC_088405.1:99194597-99244597 GCF_034236695.1 Oncorhynchus nerka
ATACGGAATGATCTAGAACTTGGAACCAGGGACACCAAACAATTTAGAACTTGGAACCAAGGACACTGAACAAACTAGAACTTGGAAGTAGGGACACTGAACAATCTAGAACTTGGAACCAGGGACACTGAGAAATCTAGATATTTGTTCCATGTCCATGGTTCTATCTAGAACGATCTAGAATTTAGAACCAGGGATTTGGAACGATCTAGAACTTAGAGCCAGGGATTTGGAACGATCTAGAAGTTAGAGCCAGGGATTTGGAACGATCTAGAACTTAGAGCCAGGGATTTGGAACGATCTAGAAGTTAGAGCCAGGGATTTGGAACGATCTAGAAGTTAGAGCCAGGGATCTGGAACGATCTAGAACTTAGAGCCAGGGATTTGGAACGATCTAGAAGTTAGAACGATCTAGATTGAACTTGAAGACATCTCTGGCTCCTACAGAGCTTTATCTCTGCTATCTCTCTACCACTGTCCCTTTTAAACTGGTATCATTAGTCATAATGATATGAATAATAGCATCTCTCTTTTTGTCTGTGTTAATTATATTATCTATTGTATTTGTTATATTAATATTATGATGTCATCATTGTTGCATAATCGTTGCTTTTGTTACGCTGTTATACAATGTCTAGGACATTTAGCCATTTCACTGCTTCTGGGAAGCGTGTGTGTGTTCGTGTGTGTGTGTGTGTGTGTGTGTGTGTGTGTGTGTGTGTGTGTGTGTGTGTGTGTGTGTGTGTGTGTGTGTGTGAGAGAGAGAGAAAATGGCTGTCATTACCCATCAGGTCATTATCATATAGATATGCTAATGTTTGGGTGATAGGGTTATGTAAAGCAGTACTGTAACTGAACCTAACTTAGGCCGTGCTCTACCATGCCGTTGCCATGGGGTTACTAAACTCATGTATAACGCTTTACTGTATTACCGTGATAGTGTCGTCGCTAATGACAATACCATGGCGTTAGTGTGGCGTAGGGTTGCCACGGTGTTGCAATGGCATTACCGCGGCATCGCTAAACTGTGACATCGCTACGGTGTTGCTATGGTATCAGCAGTAGGGATGACCAGGGATGTTCTCTGTTTAGTGAGTCCTCCAGATCAGAGGCAGTAGGGATGACCAGGGATGTTCTCTGTTTAGTGAGTCCTTCAGATCAGAGGCAGTAGGGATGACCAGGGATGTTCTCTGTTTAGTGAGTCCTCCAGATCAGATGACCAGGGATGTTCTCTGTTTAGTGGTCCTCCAGATAGGGATGACCAGGGATGTTCTCTGTTTAGTGAGTCCTCCAGATCAGAGGCAGTAGGGACGATCAGGGATGTTCTCTGTTTAGTGAGTCCTCCAGATCAGAGGCAGTAGGGATGACCAGGGATGTTCTCTGTTTAGTGAGTCCTCCAGATCAGAGGCAGTAGAGATGACCAGGGATGTTCTCTGTTTAGTGAGTCCTCCAGATCAGAGGCAGTAGGGATGACCAGGGATGTTCTCTGTTTAGTGAGTCCTCCAGATCAGAGGCAGTAGGGACGATCAGGGATGTTCTCTTGATAAGTGTGTAAATTGGACTATTTTCCTGTGCTGCTAAAGCATTTAAAAAAGAACGAGTGCTTTTGACTGTCAGGGAAGATGTATGGAATAAAAAGTAAATTATTTTCTTTAGTTGTAGTTTACTTTATTGAAGTAAAAGTTGTCAAAAATATAAATACTAAAGTACAGATACCCCCAAAATACTACTTAAGAAGTTCTTTCAAATATTTTTACTTCCCGTACTTTACACCACTGGCTAATGCCAAGCTTTAACTTAGCCTGGTCTCAGATCTTTTTGTGCTGTCTTGGCAAATCCTAGTTGCCGTTGTCTTCCGACAGGTGGCTTCATTCCTACACAACACTTTGTCTTCAACCAATCAGTGGTATCTGACATGAGGCAATACAATGTTGGAGTTGATAAGACGGCACTACCAGATCTGGGACCTGGCTAAGACCAATGACAACAGGACCGGATCTGGGACCAGGCTAAAGGCCAATGACATCAGGACTGGATCTGGGACCAGGCTAAGACCAATGACAACAGGACCGGATCTGGGACCAGGCTAAAACCAATGACAACAGGACCGGATCTGGGACCAGGCTAAAGGCCAATGACAACAGGACTGGATCTGGGACCAGGCTAAAACCAATAACAACAGGACCGGATCTGGGACCAGGCTAAAGGCCAATGACAACAGGACCGGATCTGGGACCAGGCTAAAGGCTAATGACAACAGGACTGGATCTGGGACCAGGCTAAAACCAATGACAACAGGACCGGATCTGGGACCAGGCTAAAACCAATGACAACAGGACTGGATCTGGGACCAGGCTAAAGGCCAATGACAACAGGACTGGATCTGGGACCAGGCTAAAACCAATGACAACAGGACTGGATCTGGGACCAGGCTAAAGGCTAATGACAACAGGACTGGATCTGGGACCAGGCTAAAGGCCAATGACAACAGGACCGGATCTGGGACCAGGCTAAAACCAATGACAACAGGACTGGATCTGGGACCAGGCTAAAACCAATGACAACAGGACCGGATCTGGGACCAGGCTAAAGGCCAATGTCATCAGGGTGGAAGCTACAGTACAAGGCTGTTTGTTTCTCTTTTGTCTAGAACAAGTTTGCTGAAACCAGCTAAATAAATCTTCTGAAAAAAAATGGCAGGCTTAGAATATGCCTACTAGTTCTTTCTGATGCATAAGTTGCCTTTGTCAGAGAATGAACCTCTTGCGCCAAGCAATGCAATACCCTGTGGCCTGTGCACGCCTCCTAGTGGCCAGAGGTGACCAGCCCTCAGACGAAGGACGTTATCTCCCTTGGCCAGAGGTGACCAACCCTCAGGCGAAGGACGTTATCTCCCTTGGCCAGAGGTGACCAGCCCTCAGGCGAAGGACGTTGTCTACCTTGGCCAGAGGTGACCAGCCCTCAGACGAAGGACGTTATCTCCCTTGGCCAGAGGTGACCAGCCCTCAGACGAAGGACGTTAATCTCCCTTGGCCAGAGGTGACCAACCCTCAGACGAAGGACGTTGTCTCCCTTGGCCAGAGGTGACCAGCCCTCAGACGAAGGACGTTATCTCCCTTGGCCAGAGGTGACCAGCCCTCAGACGAAGGACGTTATCTCCCTTGGCCAGAGGTGACCAGCCCTCAGACGAAGGACGTTATCTCCCTTGGCCAGAGGTGACCAGCCCTCAGAGGAAGGACGTTATCTACCTTGGTCAGAGGTGACCAGCCCTCAGACGAAGGACGTTATCTCCCTTGGCCAGAGGTGACCAGCCCTCAGATGAAGGACGTTATCTCCCTTGGCCAGAGGTGACCAGCCCTCAGACGAAGGACGTTATCTCCCTTGGCCAGAGGTGACCAGCCCTCAGACGAAGGATGTTGTCTACATTGGCCAGAGGTGACCAGCCCTCAGACGAAGGACGTTGTCTACCTTGGCCAGAGGTGACCAGCCCTCAGCACTGTGCCTTACAACACCTCCCTCTCTCTGAGCACCAACACACACACACACAGGTTATGTCCCGATAATCTCTCCTTCCTCCTGAAGTGTGCACTTGTTCATTTCCTTTCATGGATGTCAAAGGGAAGGACTGGTATAGGAAGTCCCTGCTTACACCAATCCAATGCTTTCAGTTTGGTGGGGAGAAGTGAACGAGTGAACATTTCAGGAGAAAGGAGATAGTGTTGGACGCAACCTCAGTATTGTTTTTGACATTACATTCAGATAGGACAACACTATATACTTCCACTAGTTATTCCTCACCAGCACCACTAGGTGGAGCTGTTTTTAAGTGTAGAAACAACGGCAGAATCGTTATTTCAAAATGGATCTCTTAGAAGTTCTGCGTAGAGGGGATACTAGAGGATAGTTCAGTCCATTATTCATATTCATCTCGACTTCTAAAAATCCTTATCATTTTTTTTTTTAAAGATGACTGTTGACCAACATTTTTATAATTTTAATTTTGTTCATGTTGGGATTGTGTCTTTCGGATGAAAGATCTGTTTATCAGACTAAAACGTCACTGTCTTTTTGATTCTTTATGTCCAATAGAAATGTTTTACAGTGAAGAGAGTCTCACCTTCACAATATAATGTGGCAAAGAGGATATTGGAAATAGGAATCAATGTTTGTTTGTTCCCCGGGCTCTGAACAAGGCAGTTAACCCACTGTTCCCCGGGCCCTGAACAAGGCAGTTAACCCACTGTTCCCCGGGCCCTGAACAAGGCAGTTAACCTCTTGCTTCTACTCGGGACGCTTGCGTCCCATCTAGAGCTCTGGAAATGCAAATGCGCTACGCTAAATGCTAATAGTATTAGTTAAAACTCAAACGTTCATTAAAATACACATGCAGGGTATTGAATTAAAGCTACACTCGTTGTGAATCCAGGCAACAAGTCAGATTTTTAAAATGCTTTTCGGCGAAAGCATGAGAAGCTATTATCTGATAGCATGTAACACCACAAAAGACCCGCAGGGGACGTAAACAAAATAATTAGCATATTCGGCGCTACACAAACCGCACAATAAAATAGAAAACATTCATTACCTTTGACCATCTTCTTTGTTGGCACTCCTAGATGTCCCATAATCACTATTGGGTCTTTTTTTCGATTAAATCGGTCCATATATAGCCTAGACATCGTTATATGTAGACTGTGTGATCAACGGAAAAAAACAGCGTTTCATAACGTAACGTAATTTTTTTAAATTCAAAAAGTCGACGATAAACTTTCACAAAACACTTCGAAATACTTTTGTAATGCAACTTTAGGTATTAGTACACGTTAACCTCTTGCTTCTACTTGGGACGCTTGCGTCCCAACTAGAGCTCTGGAAATGCAAATGCGCTACGCTAAATGCTAATAGTATTAGTTAAAACTCAAAAGTTCATTAAAATACACATGCAGGGTATCAAATTAAAGCTACACTCGTTGTGAATCCAGGCAACAAGTCCGATTTTTAAAATGCTTTTCGGCGACAGCATGAGAAGCTATTATCTGATAGCATGCACCAATACACTACAACAGAAAAGCACAGCAGGGGACGTAAACAAAATAATTAGCATTTCGGCGTTACACAAACCGCACAATAAAATAGAAAACAGTCATTACCTTTCACCATCTTCTTTGTTGGCACTCCTAGATGTCCCATAAACACTATTGGGTCTTTATTTCGATTAAATCGGGCCATATAAAGCCAAGATATCGTTATATGTAGACTGTGTGATAAACGAAAAAAACAGCGATTTCACAACGTAACGTCATTTTTTAAAATTCAAAAAGTAGACGATAAACTTTCATAAAACACTTCGAAATACGTTTGTAATGCTACTTTAGGTATTAGTAAACGTTAATAAGCGATAAAAATCATCCGTAGGCGATGTAAATATCATTAGCTGTCGTCTTGGAAAAAATTTCAGGAGAGAGCTCTTCCGGAATGATCTGGGCGGAGACCGGAGGTAAGCGGTGCCCCTCTTTCGGTTCAACCAAGAATCAAAGATGATTAAATTCACAAGATACTCGACAACATGGGGATGCTGTGGGAGTTGAATGCTCGGTCTTATCTAATTCGGCTCACTGTTAACAATTTCTGGAAGTGGCGCAAGGATATTTATTTCCATTTTCTGTGATCAGGTTTTCCTGCGCTTTCCGATGTAACGCACGTTATGTAATAGCCACAGTCGTGATTTAACCAGTTTTAAAAACGTCCGAGGGTTCCCTATCCACACATTCTAACCATATGAACGTACTATATTCCTGGCATGAGTAGCAGGGCGCTGAAATGTTGCGCGATTTTTAACAAAATGTTCAAAAAAGTAGAGGGTCGACTGAAGAGGTTAATAAGCGATAAAAATCATCATGAGGCGATGTAAAAATCATTAGCTGTCGTCTTGGAAAAAATTTCAGGAGAGAGCTCTTCCAAATGATCTGGGCGGAGACTGGAGGTAAGTGGTTCCCCTGATTCGGTTCAACCAAGAATCAAAGCTGAATCAAATGACAAGACTCTAGACAACATGTGGATGCTGTGGGAGTTGAAACCTCGGTCTTATGTAATTCGGTTCACTGTTAACAATTTTTATTTTATTTATTTTATTTCACCTTTATTTAACCAGGTAAGCAAGTTGAGAACAAGTTCTCATTTACAATTGCGACCTGGCCAAGATAAAGCAAAGCAGTTCGACACATACAACGACACAGAGTTACACATGGAGTAAAACAAACATACAGTCAATAATACAGTAAAAAAACAAGTCTATATACAATGTGAGCAAATTAGGTGAGAAGGGAGGTAAAGGCAAAAAAGGCCATGGTGGCAAAGTAAATACAATATAGCAAGTAAAACACTGGAATGGTAGTTTTGCAATGGAAGAATGTGCAAAGTAGAAATAAAAATAATGGGATGCAAAGGAGCAAAATAAATAAATTAATTAAATACAGTTGGGAAAGAGGTAGTTGTTTGGGCTAAATTATAGGTGGGCTATGTACAGGTGCAGTAATCTGTAAGATGCTCTGACAGTTGGTGCAATTGCTGGAAGTAGCGCAAGGATATTTATTTCCATTTTCTGTGATCAGGTTTTCCTGCGCTTTCCGATGTAACGCACGTTATGTTATAGCCACAGTCGTGATTTAACCAGTTTTAGAAACGTCTGAGTGTTTTCTATCCACACATACTAATCATATGAATGTACTATATTCCTGGCATGAGTAGCAGGGCGCTGAAATGTTGCGCGATTTTTAACAGAATGTTCGAAAAAGTAGAGGGTAGGAGGAAGAGGTTTTAACCCACTGTTCCCCGGGCTCTGAACAAGGCAGTTAACCCACTGTTCCCCTGAACAAGGCAGTTAACCCACTGTTCCCCTGAACAAGGCAGTTAACCCACTGTTCCCCTGAACAAGGCAGTTAACCCACTGTTCCCCTGAACAAGGCAGTTAACCCACTGTTCCCCGGGCCCTGAACAAGGCAGTTAACCCGCTGTTCCCCTGAACAAGGCAGTTAACCCACTGTTCCCCTGAACAAGGCAGTTAACCCACTGTTCCCCTGAACAAGACAGTTAACCCACTGTTCCAAGGCAGTTAACCCACTGTTCTCCGGGCGCTGAAGACATGGATGTCGATTAAGTCAGCCCCCCCCCCCCCACACACACACCTCTCTGATTCGGAGGGGTTGGGTTAAATGTGGAAGACACATTTCAGTTGAATACATTCAGTTGGACAACTGACTAGGTTTTCCCCTGCACACACACACACACACACACACACACACACACACACAAACACACACCTGTAATTAGTAAGCATGAAACCTGAAGACGTGGCCCCCCCAAGCTAAGTCTCTCTGTGTGTGTAATAGCTAAGTAAGCCTGACCCTACCCTTTAGTTCAGAGGGCCAATGTCCTAAATTAAGACACATTCAGACACACACAACAGACTGATTAGGTCAATTCGCCCACAGTGTATCATCTGTCAATAATTTAGATGGTTTACTAATGAGCTGTGTGTGCCTCCCGAGTGGTCTATGGCACTGCATCTCAGTGCATCGCTGTGCCACTAGAGATTCTGGGTTCTGTCGCAGCCGGCCGCAACCGGAAGACCTATGGAGCTGTTCACAATTGGCCCAGCGTCGTCTGGGTTAGGAGAGGGCTTGGCCTGCAGGGATGTCCTTGTCCCATCGCGCACTAGCGACTCCTGTGGCAAGCCCGGCGCAGTACACACTGACACGGTCCCCAGGTGTACGGTGTTTCCTCCGACACATTGGTGCGGCTGGCTTCCGGGTTAAGTGGGCATTGTGTCAAGAAGCAGTACAGCTTGGCTGAGTTGGTGTTTCAGAGGACGCACGGATCTCGACATTCGCCTCTCCCCAGTCCGTACGGGAGTTGCAGCGATGAGACAAGACTGTAACTACCAATTAGAGAGTAAAAGGGGTAAAAAATAAAATAAAAGATCTGTGTATCTGTCTGTGATTCGTGGGTCTGTGTAATCTGAGGGAAATATGTGTCTCTAATATGGTCGTACGTGTGACAGTTGGTTAGAAAGTGCAGCTCAGTTTCCACCTCATTTTCGTCCATTAATTCTCTCTCACACACACATACACACATAATGGTGAGTCACTCACATCTCTGTGTGACACAGGAGGTAACCAGTTATCCAGAACCCCTCTGTTAAACAGGAGGTAACCAGTTACCCAGAACCCCTCTGTTAAGCAGGAGGTAACCAGTTACCCAGAACCCCTCTGTTAAGCAGGAGGTAACCAGTTACCCAGAACCCCTCTGTTAAGCAGGAAGTAACCAGTTACCCTAAACCTGTCTGTTAAACAGGAGGTAACCATTTACCCAGAACCCCTCTGTTAAACAGGAAGTAACCAGTTACCCAGAACCCCTCTGTTAAACAGGAAGTAACCAGTTACCCAGAACCCCTCTATTAAACAGGAAGTAACCAGTTACCCAGAACCCCTCTGTTAAGCAGGAAGTAACCAGTTACCCTAAACCTGTCTGTTAAACAGGAGGTAACCATTTACCCAGAACCCCTCTGTTAAACAGGAAGTAACCAGTTACCCAGAACCCCTCTGTTAAACAGGAAGTAACCAGTTACCCAGAACCCCTCTGTTAAACAGGAGGTAACCAGTTACCCAGAACCCCTCTGTTAAACAGGAAGTAACCAGTTACCCAGAACCCCTCTGTTAAGCAGGCTGATCATTGGAAATAAACTTTGATATCGGACGTTTGAAAAGGTCCTAAGAAGAAAGACATGCCTTCCCCTGTGCTGACCCAGAGAACGACATGCCTTCCCCTGTGCTGACCCAGAGAACGACTTGCCTTCCTCTGTGCTGACCCAGAGAACGACATGCCTTCCCCTGTGCTGACCCAGAGAACGACATGCCTTCCCCTGTGCTGACCCAGAGAACGACATGCCTTCCCCTGTGCTGACCCAGAGAACGACATGCCTTCCTCTGTGCTGACCCAGAGAACGACATGCCTTCCCCTGTGCTGACCCAGAGAACGACATGCCTTCCTCTGTGCTGACCCAGAGAACGACATGCCTTCCTCTGTGCTGACCCAGAGAACGGCATGCCTTCCCCTGTGCTGACCCAGAGAACGACATGCCTTCCTCTGTGCTGACCCAGAGAACGACATGCCCCCTTGGCACTGACCCAGAGAACGACATGCCTTCCTCTGTGCTGACCCAGAGAACAACATGCCTTCCTCACCGCTGACCCAAAGAACAACATGCCCCCTTGGCGCTGACCCAGAGAACGACATGCCTTCCTCTGTGCTGACCCAGAGAACGACATGCCTTCCTCACCGCTGACCCAGAGAACAACATGCCCCCTTGGCGCTGACCCAGAGAACGACATGCCTTCCCCTGTGCTGACCCTGAGAACGACATGCCTTCATTGGGGCTGACCCAGAGAACGGTATGCCTCCTCGGCACTGACCCAGAGAACAATATGCCTCCCTCGGCGCTGACCCAGAGAATGACATGCCTTCCTCGGGGCTGACCCAGAGAACGGTATGCCTCCCTCGGCGCTGACCCAGAGAACGACATGCCTTCCTCGGGGCTGACCCAGAGAATGACATGCCTTCCTCGGGGCTGACCCAGAGAACGGTATGCCTCCTCGGCGCTGACCCAGAGAACGACATGCCTTCCTCTGTGCTGACCCAGAGAACGGTATGCCTCCTCGGCGCTGACCCAGAGAACGACATGCCTTCCTCGGCGCTGACCCAGAGAACAATATGCCTCCCTCGGCGCTGACCCAGAGAACAATATGCCTCCCTCGGCGCTGACCCATAAAATGTAAAACTATTTCCCAGCACTGGCCTAAACTCATGATGCTCAGAGGTGAACTGCTTAGACCAAAGCACGCTGCTCTGACCACTGTGCCAATGTAATTCATAATGATCTAGTAAGCTTCGGAGAATAATTGGACACTTAATGGAAACAGCGTGTTGTTTTTCATTATTTTGTTTTAAGTTTTCCCCAAACAGTAGCCCTAACCTTAACCACAAGGAATTAATACTTACAATTAACCCTTTGAGTTGTTTCTGTTTAAACTCTGTAACCATGAGGAATTAAAGCATCCCTACAGCAACATGGCATGAAAAGGAATGTGAGTAAGGGGAGAGGAAAAGTTCCCCATATGACCCACCAGAGAACTCGCTCCTACCGGTGAGCCTGTTATTTTAGTGGACAGGTGGAGACGAAATGACCAGTAGTCCCGCAATACTGGCAGCTCTTATTGTGAAGCCTGTATAGCCGTTCAGCTGGAGACAGCCTAGCTCTGCCTACAGTGCCTTGCGAAAGTATTCGGCCCCCTTGAACTTTGCGACCTTTTGCCACATTTCAGGCTTCAAACATAAAGATATAAAACTGTATTTTTTTTGTGAAGAATCAACAACAAGTGGGACACAATCATGAAGTGGAACGACATTTATTGGATATTTCAAACTTTTTTAACAAATCAAAAACTGAAAAATTGGGCGTGCAAAATTATTCAGCCCCATTACTTTCAGTTTTTGATTTGTTTTTGATTTGAAGGTAGGAAACAACACAGGGGCCCCACAAGGGTGTTTAGCTTAGTACTCCTGTACTCCCTGTACACCCATGACTGCGTGGCCACGCCTCCAACTCATCATCAAGTTTGCAGACGGCACAACAGTAGTAGGCTTGATTAACAACTGTGATGAGGCAGTCTACAGGGGAGAGGTGAGGGCTGTGGGAGTGTGGTGCCAGGAAAATAACCTCTCACTCAAAGTCAACAAAACAAAGGAGATGATCGTGCACTTCAGGAAATTGCAGATGGATCACCCCCCTATCCACATCGACGGGACTGCAGTGGAGAAGGTGGAAAGCTTCAAGTTTCTCGGACTACACATCACTGACAAACTGAAATGGTCCACCCACACAGACAGTGTGGTGAAGGTGCAACAGAAATTTGGCTTGGCACCTAAAACCCTCACAAACTTTTACAGATGCACAATTGAGGGCATCCTGTTAGGCTCTATCATGATGCTGTCTGCCCAATTCATCACAGGGGGCAAACTACAGCCCCCAATGCCACAGGAAGGCCATAAAGATCATCAAGGACAACAACTACCCAAGCCACTACCCGAGCCACTGCCTGTTCACCCCACTATCATCCAGAAGGCGACGTGCATCAATGCTGGGACCGAGAGACTGAAAAACAGCTTCTATCTCAAGGACATCAGACTGTTAAATAGCCATCACTAGCACACAGAGGCTGCTGCCCTATGGACATATACTTGAAATCATTGGCCACTTTAATACATTGAACACTAGTCACTTTAATAAGGTTTACATGTCTGACATTACTCATCTCATATGTATATACTTTACTATACTTTTTATATTCTATACTATTCTAGCACAAGAATATTTCCAATAACTATATTGTTTATTTATTATTATTTATTTATTTATTTATTTATCAACTTTTATTAACTTTCTTTTCAAGTCTATAGTTAAGGGAAAAATGGCTGTTAAGAAGAAATTTTGTGAATCTGAGCCCAGGACAACAACACAAGGCAGGGAACTAACCTCCGGTGGGCCAGATGAGGAACAAGACAACAACACAAGGCAGGGAACTAACCTCCGGTGGGCCAGATGAGGAACAAGACAACAACACAAGGCAGGGAACTAACCTCCGGTGGGCCAGATGAGGAACAGGACAACAACACAAGGCAGGGAACTAACCTCCGGTGGGCCAGATGAGGAACAGGACAACAACACAAGGCAGGGAACTAACCTCTGATGGGCCAGATGAGGAACAGGACAACAACACAAGGCAGGGAACTAACCTCCGGTGGGCCAGATGAGGAACAAGACAACAACACAAGGCACGGAACTAGCCTCCGGTGGGCCAGATGAGGAACAAGACAACAACACAAGGCAGGGAACTAGCCTCCGGTGGGCCAGATGAGGAACAGGACAACAACACAAGGCAGGGAACTAACCTCCGGTGGGCCAGATGAGGAACAGGACAACAACACAAGGCAGGGAACTAGCCTCCGGTGGGCCAGATGAGGAACAGGACAACAACACAAGGCAGGGAACTAACCTCCGGTGGGCCAGATGAGGAACAGGACAACAACACAAGGCAGGGAACTAACCTCCGGTGGGCCAGATGAGGAACAGGACAACAACACAAGGCAGGGAACTAACCTCCGGTGGGCCAGATGAGGAACAGGACAACAACACAAGGCAGGGAACTAACCTCCGGTGGGCCAGATGAGGAACAGGCCAACAACACAAGGCAGGGAACTAACCTCCGGTGGGCCAGATGAGGAACAAGACAACAACACAAGGCAGGGAACTAACCCCCGGTGGGCCAGATGAGGAACAGGACAACAACACAAGGCAGGGAACTAACCTCCGGTGGGCCAGATGAGGAACAAGACAACAACACAAGGCAGGGAACTAACCTCCGGTGGGCCAGATGAGGAACAAGACAACAACACAAGGCAGGGAACTAACCTCCGGTGGGCCAGATGAGGAACAGGACAACAACACAAGGCAGGGAACTAACCTCCGGTGGGCCAGATGAGGAACAAGACAACAACACAAGGTTACTGGTTTCATGACTTACACATAAAACCAAACTTGTTACAGTCTACTGTGCATAGACAAGCTTCAATGCCATACAACACTCCTTCCGTGGCCTCCAACTGCTAGTAAATGCTAGTAAAACTAAATGCATGCTCTTCAACTGTTCGCTGCCTGCAGACTAACATTAAGCATCTCCAATCTAAAATTAAATCTAGAATCGGCTTCCTATTTCACTAGAAAGCATCCTTCACTCATGCTGCCAAACATACCCTCGTAAAACTGACTATCCTACCGATCCTTGACTTCGGCGATGTCATTTACAAAATGGCCTCCAACACTCTACTCAGCAAATTGGATGCAGTCTATCACAGTGCCATCCGTTTTGTCACCAATGCCCCATATACTACCCACCACTGCGGCCTGTATGCTCTCGTTGGCTGGCCCTTGTTTCATATCCGTCGCCAAACCCATTGGGTCATCTATAAGTCTTTACTAGGTAAAGCCCCGCCTTATCTCAGCTCACTGGTCACCATAGCAACACCCACCTGTAGCACGCGCTCCAGCCAGTATATCTCACTGGTCACCATAGCAACACCCACCCGTAGCACGCGCTCCAGCCAGTATATCTCACTGGTCACCATAACAGCACCCACCTGTAGCACGCTCCAGCCAGTATATCTCACTGGTCACCATAACAACACCCACCTGTAGCACGCGCTCCAGCCAGTATATCTCACTGGTCACCATAACAGCACCCACCTGTAGCACGTGCTCCAGCCAGTATATCTCACTGATCATCCCCAAAGCCAACTCCTACTTTGGCCTCCTTTCCTTCCAGTTCTCTGCTGCCGATGACTGGAACGAACTGCAAAAATCACTGAAGCTGGAGACTTATCTCCCTCACTAACTTTAAGCATCAGCTGTCAGAGCAGCTTACCGATCATTGCACCTGTAAATAGCCCATCTGTAAATAGCCCATCTGTAAATATCCCATCTGTAAAAAGCCCATCTGTAAATAGCCCATCTGTAAATAGCCCATCTGTAAATAGCCCATCTGTAAAAAGCCCATCTGTAAATAGCCCATCTGTAAATAGCCCATCTGTAAATAGCCCATCTGTAAATAGCCCATCTGTAAAAAGCCCATCTGTAAATAGCCCATCTGTAAATAGCCCATCTGTAAATAGCCCATCTGTAAATAGCCCATCTGTAAATAGCCCACCCAACTACCTCATCCCCATATTGTTATTGATTTTTTCTCCTTTTCACCCCAGTATCTCTACTTGCACGTTCATCTGTGACATTTGATTTGATTTGATTTGATAGAAGATCATCTACATGTATCACTCCAGTATTTAATTGCTAAATTGTAATTATTTCACCACTACGGCCTATTTATTGCCTTACCTCCCAAATCTTACTACATTTGCACACACTGTATATAGATTTTTCTATTATGTTATTGACTGTAGGTCTGTTTATGTGTAACTCTGTTGTTTGTGTCACACTGCTTTGCTTTATCTTGGCCAGGTCGCAGTTGTAAATGAGAACTTGTTCTCAACTAGCTTACCTGGTTAAATCAAGGTCATATATATATATATATATATAGCTCAGCCCTGGTGGCTATAGTAACCATTGTTTGCATACCGCTCAGCCCTGGTGGCTATAGTAACCATTGTTTGCATACCGCTCAGCCCTGGTTGCTATAGTAACCATTATTTGCATACCACTCAGCCCTGGTTGCTATAGTAACCATTATTTGCATACCGCTCAGCCCTGGTGGCTATAGTAACCATTGTTTGCATACCGCTCAGCCCTGGTTGCTATAGTAACCATTGTTTGCATACCGCTCAGCCCTGGTGGCTATAGTAACCATTGTTTGCATACCGCTCAGCCCTGGTGGCTATAGTAACCATTGTTTGCATACTGCTCAGCCCTGGTTGCTATAGTAACCATTGTTTGCATACCGCTCAGCCCTGGTTGCTATAGTAACCATTGTTTGCATTCCGCTCAGCCCTGGTGGCTATAGTAACCATTGTTTGCATACCGCTCAGCCCTGGTTGCTATAGTAACCATTGTTTGCATACCGCTCAGCCCTGGTTGCTATAGTAACCATTGTTTACATACCACTCAGCCCTGGTTGCTATAGTAACCATTGTTTGCATACCGCTCAGCCCTGGTGGCTATAGTAACCATTGTTTGCATACCGCTCAGCCCTGGTGGCTATAGTAACCATTGTTTGCATACCGCTCAGCCCTGGTGGCTATAGTAACCATTGTTTGCATACCACTCAGCCCTGGTGGCTATAGTAACCATTGTTTGCATACCGCTCAGCCCTGGTTGCTATAGTAACCATTGTTTGCATACCGCTCAGCCCTGGTTGCTATAGTAACCATTGTTTACATACCACTCAGCCCTGGTTGCTATAGTAACCATTGTTTACATACCACTCAGCCCTGGTTGCTATAGTAACCATTGTTTGCATACCGCTCAGCCCTGGTTGCTATAGTAACCATTATTTGCATACCACTCAGCCCTGGTTGCTATAGTAACCATTATTTGCATACCGCTCAGCCCTGGTGGCTATAGTAACCATTGTTTGCATACCGCTCAGCCCTGGTTGCTATAGTAACCATTGTTTGCATACCGCTCAGCCCTGGTGGCTATAGTAACCATTGTTTGCATACCGCTCAGCCCTGGTGGCTATAGTAACCATTGTTTGCATACTGCTCAGCCCTGGTTGCTATAGTAACCATTGTTTGCATACCGCTCAGCCCTGGTTGCTATAGTAACCATTGTTTGCATACCGCTCAGCCCTGGTTGCTATAGTAACCATTGTTTGCATACCACTCAGCCCTGGTTGCTATAGTAACCCATTCAGCCCTGGTGGCTATAGTAACCATTGTTTGCATACCGCTCAGCCCTGGTTGCTATAGTAACCATTGTTTGCATACCGCTCAGCCCTGGTTGCTATAGTAACCATTGTTTACATACCGCTCAGCCCTGGTGGCTATAGTAACCATTGTTTGCATACCGCTCAGCCCTGGTTGCTATAGTAACCATTGTTTGCATACCGCTCAGCCCTGGTTGCTATAGTAACCATTGTTTGCATACCGCTCAGCCCTGGTTGCTATAGTAACCCTGCCCTGGTTGCTATAGTAACCATTGTTTGCATACCGCTCAGCCCTGGTTGCTATAGTAACCATTGTTTGCATACCGCTCAGCCCTGGTTGCTATAGTAACCATTGTAGTAACCATTGTACCGCTCAGCCCTGGTTGCTATAGTAACCATTGTTTGCATACCGCTCAGCCCTGGTTGCTATAGTAACCATTGTTTAATACCGCTCAGCCCTGGTGGCTATAGTAACCATTGTTTGCATACCGCTCAGCCCTGGTTGCTATAGTAACCATTGTTTGCATACCGCTCAGCCCTGGTGGCTATAGTAACCATTGTTTGCATACCGCTCAGCCCTGGTTGCTATAGTAACCATTGTTTGCATACCGCTCAGCCCTGGTTGCTATAGTAACCATTGTTTTCAGCCCTGGTTGCTATAGTAACCATTGTTTGCATACCGCTCAGCCCTGGTTGCTATAGTAACCATTGTTTACATACCGCTCAGCCCTGGTTGCTATAGTAACCATTGTTTGCATACCGCTCAGCCCTGGTTGCTATAGTAACCATTGTTTGCATACCGCTCAGCCCTGGTTGCTATAGTAACCATTGTTTGCATACCGCTCAGCCCTGGTTGCTATAGTAACCATTGTTTGCATACCGCTCAGCCCTGGTTGCTATAGTAACCATTAGTAACCATTGTTTGCATACCGCTCAGCCCTGGTTGCTATAGTAACCATTGTTTGCATACCGCTCAGCCCTGGTTGCTATAGTAACCATTGTTTGCATACCGCTCAGCCCTGGTTGCTATAGTAACCATTGTTTGCATACCGCTCAGCCCTGGTTGCTATAGTAACCATTGTTTTGCTCAGCCCTGGTTGCTATAGTAACCATTGTTTGCATACCGCTCAGCCCTGGTTGCTATAGTAACCATTGTTTGCATACCGCTCAGCCCTGGTTGCTATAGTAACCATTGTTTGCATTAGTAACCAGCCCTGGTTGCTATAGTAACCATTGTTTGCATACCGCTCAGCCCTGGTTGCTATAGTAACCATTGTTTGCATACCACTCAGCCCTGGTTGCTATAGTAACCATTGTTTGCATACCGCTCAGCCCTGGTTGCTATAGTAACCATTGTTTGCACACCACTCAGCCCTGGTTGCTATAGTAACCATTGTTTGCATACCACTCAGCCCTGGTTTGTATAGTAACCATTATTTGCATACCGCTCAGCCCTGGTTGCTATAGTAACCATTGTTTGCATACCGCTCAGCCCTGGTTTGTATAGTAACCATTATTTGCATACCGCTCAGCCCTGGTTGCTATAGTAACCATTGTTTACATACCGCTCAGCCCTGGTTGCTATAGTAACCATTGTTTACATACCGCTCAGCCCTGGTTGCTATAGTAACCATTGTTAGTAGACCAATTAAACAACAGAGTATGTTTTCTATTTAAGTTGTTGTCTCTGGCTCGTTTTGATATCAGATCCAGAATGAATAATAACAAGGTTTGTGGTAGTTTGAAAGGGTTTGATCCATCTGTCGTGATGGAAGTTCTCTCTAAGTGTTACGATGTCAAGACCCGGCACAACACTGTTTTAGCATGTAAAAATTATTGGAACCATCAGAGGTTGGACCTAAGCAAATGGATAAATACACATATAGAGTATTCTTGGTAACAGCCGCTGCTCGGCCATAGAAACCCATTTTATGAAGCTCCCAACAAATAGTTATTGTGCTGACGTTGCTTCCGGAGGCAGTTTGGAACTCGGTAGTGGAGTGTTGCAACTGAGGACAGATGATTTTTATGTTTTTCAGCACTCTGTGGTCCCGCTTGTGTGGCCTACCACTTCGCAGCTGAGCCGTTGTTGCTCCTAAACGTTTCCATTTCACAATAACAGCACTTACAGTTGACCGGGGCGGCTTTAGCAGGGCAGAAATTTGACGAATTGAATTGTTGGAAAAGTGGCATCCTATGACGGTGCCACGTTGAAAGTCACTGAGTCACTTTTCAGTAAGGCTATTATACTGCCAATGTTTGTCTATGGAGATTGCATGGCTGTGTGGCTAAACTAGCCGAATCCACTAATTTGTCTGGGCGTCCACATACTTTTGTAGATATATTTATATATATATGTGTGTGTATGAATTTTGCTACATCACTTTTGATTGTCTAGAACCAAAAGAAACACTGTTAATTTAACACTATATTGGTGGGTCACATATACAGTACACACTAAGAAAGTGTTAATAATTTTAACACCCACAGTGTTACATTTTTCTCAAATGTGCTTAGCTGAAAGGTTCTACACACACAAACACAAATACACACACACACACACACACACACACACACACACAGATGGGAGAGGAGGGGAGGAGAAGAGGAGGGGGGAGAAGAGGAGGGGGAGAAGAGGAGGGGAGGAGAAGAAGATGGGAGAGGAGGGGAGGAGAAGAGGATGGGAGAGGAGGGAGGAGAAGAGGATGGGAGAGGAGGGGAGGAGAAGAGGATGGGAGAGGAGGGGAGGAGAAGAGGATGGGAGAGGAGGGGAGGAGAAGAGGATGGGAGAGGAGGGGAGGAGAAGAGGGTGGGAGAGGAGGGGGGGAGAAGAGGATGGGAGAGGAGGGGAGGAGAAGAGGATGGGAGAGGAGGGGAGGAGAAGAGGATGGGAGAGGAGGGGAGGAGAAGAGGAGGGGAGGAGAAGAGGAGGGGAGGAGGGGAGAGGAGGGGAGGGGAAGAGGATGGGGAGAAGAGGAGGGGAGGAGAAGAGGAGGGGAGGAGAAGAGGAGTGGAGGAGAAGAGGATGGGAGAGGAGGGGATGGGAGAGGAGGAGAGGAGAAGAGGAGGGGAGGAGAAGAGGATGGGAGGAGAAGAGGATGGGAGAAGAGGATGGGAGAGGAGGGGAGGAGAAGAGGATGGGAGGAGAAGAGGATGGGAGAGGAGGGGAGGAGAAGAGGATGGGAGGAGAAGAGGATAGGAGAGGAGGGGAGGAGAAGAGGATGGGAGAGGAGGGGAGGAGAAGAGGGTGGGAGGAGAAGAGGATAGGAGAGGAGGGGAGGAGAAGAGGGTGGGAGGAGAAGAGGATGGGAGGAGAAGAGGATGGGAGAGGAGGGGAGGAGAAGAGGATGGGAGGAGAAGAGGATGGGAGAGGAGGGGAGGAGAAGAGGATGGGAGGAGAAGAGGATGGGAGAGGAGGGGAGGAGAAGAGGATGGGAGAGGAGGGGAGGAGAAGAGGATGGGAGAGGAGGGGAGGAGAAGAGGATGGGAGGAGGGGAGGAGAAGAGGATGGGAGAGAAGGGGAGGAGAAGAGGATGGGAGGGGAGGAGAAGAGGAGGGGAGAGGAGGGGAGGGGAAGAGGATGGGAGAGGAGGGAGGAGAAGAGGAGGGGGAGATGAGGAGGAGAGGAGAAGAGGATGGGAGAGGAGGGGATGGGAGAGGAGGGGAGGAGAAGAGGAGGGGAGGAGAAGAGGATGGGAGAGGAGGGGAGGAGGGGAGGAGAAGAGGATGGGAGAGGAGGGGAGGGGAAGAGGATGGGAGAGGAGGGGAGGAGAAGAGGATGGGAGGAGAAGAGGATGGGAGAGGAGGGGAGGAGAAGAGGATGGGAGAGGAGGGGAGGAGAAGATGGTGCGGAGGAGGAGAGGAGAAGATGTGGCGAAGGAGGAGAGGAGAAGATGGGGCTGAGGAGGAGAGGAGAAGATGGGGCGGAGGAGGAGAGGAGAAGATGGGGCGGAGGAGGAGAGGAGAAGATGGGGCTGAGGAGGAGAGGAGAAGATGGGGCGGAGGAGGAGAGGAGAAGATGGGGCGGAGGAGAAGAGGAGAAGATGGGGCTGAGGATTAGAGGAGAAAATGGGGCGGAAGAGGAGAGGAGAAGATGGGGCGGAGGAGAAGAGGAGAAGATGGGGCGGAGGAGGAGAGGAGAAGATGGGACAGAGGAAAAAATGAGAGGAGAGGAGAAGACGAGGGGTGGAGGATGTAAGAAGAAAAAAAGGAAGGAGGAGTGTGGGACAGTCAGACAGTTTGGCACGTAAATAAATAAACAGGTTCTGTCTGGGACTCAGAGACCACACACAAACGCACTCTCCCTCTACACCCGCTGAACTCTATTTAAACTACACAAATGCTGCTCACAAAATATTAATATGACACACAGTGTGTGTGTGTGTGTGTGTGTGTGTGTGTGTGTGTGTGTGTGTGTGTGTGTGTGTGTGTGAGACCCAAGGTTATTTTAGTTTTATGTTTTCATATTATACTGAACAAAAAAATATAAACGCAACATTCAACAATTTCAAAGATTTGACTGAGTTACAGTTCATATAAGGCAATCAGTACACTGAAATAAATACATTTGGCCCTGATCTATGGCTTTCACATGACTGGGAATACAGATATGCAGCGTGACACATCTCCTTCACACAGAGTTGATCAGGCTGTTGATTGTGGCCTGTGGAATGTTGTCTCAATCCTCTTTAATGGCTGTTCGAAGTTCCTGGATATCGGCAGGAACTGGAACACGCTGTCGTATAAGTTGATCCAGAGCATCCCAAACATGCTCAATGGTTGACATACAGTGGTGGAAAACCCAATTGTCATACTTGAGTTAAAGTAAAGATACTTTAATAGAAAATGACTCAAGTAAAAGTTAGTCACCCAGTAAAATACTACTTGAGTTAAAGTTTAAAAGTATTTGATTTAAAATATACTTAAGTATCAAAGGTAAATGTACTTGCTAAAATCTACTTTGACTTATGTAAATGTGATATCTTTGACCCTTCCCCAGATCTGTGCCTAAATGTGATATCATGGCTTGGTTTTTGCTCTGACATTACTGTCAACATGGGACCTTTAGGTGTGTGCCTTTCCAAATCATGTCCAATCAATTGAATTTACCACAGGTGGACTCCGATCAAGTTGTAGAAACATGTCAAGGATTATCAATGGAAAAAGGATGCACCTGAGCTCAATTTCGAGTCTCATAGCAAATGGTCTGAAAATGTATGTAAATAAGGTATTTATTTTTCATTTTTAAATACATTTGTAAAAATGGCTAAAAACCTGTTTTCGCTTTGTCGCTGCGGGCTATTGTGTGTAGATTGATAAGGGGGAAGAAATGATGCAATCAATTTTAAAATAAGGCAGTAACATAACAAAATGTGGAGAAAGGGAAGGGGTCTGAATACTTTCCGAATTCACTGTCTCTTCTTCGATTGCATGAACGCAGCCTGCTGAGCTCTCCAGTGCGCCGGCGTGGCAAGCGCGCAAAACGCAGACAGTGGGCGTCAACATGGCGTCATGACGACGAGCACCGCTCACTGCAGCTTCCCAAAAAGACACAGAGAGAGAGAGAGACAGAGGAGGCGATACGAAAGAGGGTACCGTTCTGCGGAGCATAGAGATAACGCGTTTTATTTATGCATTCCTTCGCACCATTAAAGAAGAGGAGAGGTTAATTTATCGTTTCTTTTGTAATTTCATACTCCTTATAACTCCCCCATTCCCCATATTTTACTATATTTTTTTTAGCAGCGGAACGACAGAGAGTTGTGGTCTAGAGCAGGTGTTTGAGAAAGAGACAGAGACCCCAGCGGCCGCTCCTCTCTCCGTCTTCTCCCGTCTCTAAAGGGGAAATGTCGAGCGAGAAACCGGCTACTGCACCTTCACTCTCAGATCCAGACCGATCCGCTCCTCCCCCGGGCCCCGGCCAGCCGCAGGTCGTCACGGGCGCTGGTTCGGCTCCCATCGGGGACAGGATGGTCTCTGGATCCGGTTCTATGGTGCTCCAGGCCGGGGTCATCAACCCCGCCGTGCCAATCAGGAATATCCAAATGAAATTCGCTGTGCTGGTGGGTCTTATTCAGGTTGGAGAGGTTAGCAACCGGGACATCGTCGAAACGGTTCTCAACCTGGTAAGTAGAAACCGTTCTAGCGGAGGTTAGCGCCTCCGCTATAGTTTATCCATTAGTCCTATAGGCAACATTAGGAGAGATAGAATCACTGTGCTGCTGTAGTCCTACACCGCTGTGTGTAGCAGCCGTAAAACTCATGTTGTATCTATCTATTTAGTGGCCAAGGCTTTGCCAGATGATATCAGATGTCTGATCAGTGGAAGGATTAATGTGAGGCTGGAGTATCATTAACGCCGTAGAGAGGTAGATAGAGAGAGAGGGAGGAGGACAACGACTGTGATTTGTGAAGGTTTGAAGCTAAACCAAGGCATGTGATGTGTGACCCCTCGCTACGGAGCAGTAGGTTGCAGTTATCCAGCGGTTATTGACGGTATGGTCCGTCTCTCTCTGTGTGAAGGATATTCATGTATGGATGTGGCACTGGCGACACTCGGAAATATGTTGAAATGAAATATGTTACCGGAAATAGTCGAGATGGTGTGTGTGTGTGTGTGTTTGTCCAATTTCAGCTGAGCCCGAATGAAAACATTAACTTGACCCCATTGACAAGCCAATGAAACATGAAACAAAATTGATACCATCATGTGCACGTGTGTCTGTTACACACACAAACTCCGAATCGTAACATTGTTTCTGAACAACACCTCGCCGTATTGGGACTATGTAGCACACCTCGCCAACAACCGAGGACAACCCTAACACGTTTTATTGGGTTGTGGTTCACCTCTCTCTGCAGGCTACGGGATTGAACAAAGGCCGAGTAGCATTGTGCTCTATGCTTTCGCCGTATGTAGACTACAACTAGCCTATGAGTGACCCAGAAAGAATGAGCCTATAGTTTGTTTTCAACAGGATATTTAGCTTATTATATAAACACAATATGGTGTAACATGTGCTAAACTAAATGCCATCCCTACCGTTTATATCATTATGTTTGCATATCACCTAGCAATGTTCTGCATACCAGGGGATATTTTAAACCCGGCTGGGAATGAACTAAAAGGTGATTTCTGTTTGCAAACAAATGTGTTTTAATGCACATCTCAGATGCGCTAATGTCCTATAGCCTAGGCAAGGGGTATCTGGACTGTGTGTGTGGGGGGATGTTTTCATCCCATTATGCTAGAATATCTTTAGCCTAAAGGCTACGTTTCTTAGGCTACACTTGAAAAAATACCGGGCTGTTTGGTTGACCCAACTGCTGGGTTATTGATGCTGGGTGCTGGGTTATTGATGCTGGGTGCTGGGTTGTTGATGCTGGGTGCTGGGTTATTGATGCTGGGTGCTGGGTTATTGATGCTGGTTGCTGGGTTATTGATGCTGGGTTATTGATGCTGGATGCTGGGTTATTGATGCTGGGTTATTGATGCTGGGTTGTTGATGCTGGGTGCTGGGTTATTGATGCTGGGTGCTGGGTTATTGATGCTGGGTTATTGATGCTGGGTGCTGGGTTATTGATGCTGGGTTGTTGATGCTGGGTGCTGGGTTATTGATGCTGGGTGCTGGGTTATTGATGCTGGGTTATTGATGCTGGGTTATTGATGCTGGGTGCTGGGTTATTGATGCTGGGTGCTGGGTTATTGATGCTGGGTTATTGATGCTGGGTTATTGAGATATGACCCAGTGGGTCTGATCAGAAGACTGGAGGCGTGGCTTAGTTCATCTATTCTGTTGTACTGTTATCCCATGTTAAGGTTGGACTCTTGTAGCTTCAATGAGGCTTTCACCAGTGTATGAGTTCCTCAAGATGACATCTCAATGTTGGGATGAATAACACCATATCCCAGGGTATGTAAGTAATACGTTTCTGAATTTAAATAAGAATAAGTGCTGTTAAATTGTGATCTGTTTTGAAAGGGTCCTAAATAAGCCCATATCTCTCAACAACGTGGTTTTATATTGAATTGGCCAAAATGATCAAAATCCTATGATAAGGCAAATTAGGCTAAATGCTTTATGGTAAAGTAGATCAGAATCTTATGGCTAATTGCGAGTCCATTTTGGTGAATAGCGTAAATCTACCCCTGATTGTGGGTCATTTGGGTATCGGCCTGAACCAGAATCTGGGTTTATCTTATTCAACGGTGAAGTTTTCATCCCAGTAGTAGATTCGTCTTCCTTGGCGTTCCCGATAGCGCTCTAAGGCACTGCATCTCAGTGCTAGAGGTGTCACTATAGACCCAGGTTCGATTCCAGGCTGTATCACAACCGGCCGTGATTGAGAGTTCCCGTAGGGCGGCGCACAATTGGCCCAGCGTCGTCCGGGTCTGGCCGGGGTGGGCCGTCATTGTAAATAAGAATTTGTTCTTAACTGACTTGGCATGTTAAATAAAGGTTAAATAGAATGACATTTTCTAAGCTAATAGGATACATCCTTGGCATGATGCTGCATGCACAAATTCTTTTTACAGTTTACCATCGCCTGTAACAGAATAGAGGAGGGAAGATGGAGGGAGAGAGATGGCAGTCTGGCCTCCCAGGCAAGAAGGCGGACATCGCCATGCATTTAAAAGCAGAGGAGAGGAGCAGGGGACGAGAGAGAAAGAGAGAGCGGGGGGTGGTGGAGGGGGGGGGGGAGTGATGCTGCAGTGCCCTGAAATCAGCAGCTGATGCTGTGGAAGTCTAGTAGATACAGCATCCATACAGACAGCTAGTCAGTCAGATACAGCATCCATACAGACAGCTAGTCAGTCAGATACAGCATCCATACAGACAGCTAGTCAGTCAGATACAGCATCCATACAGACAGCTAGTCAGTCAGATACAGCATCCATACAGACAGTTAGTCAGTCAGATACAGCATCCATACAGACAGCTAGTCAGTCAGATACAGCATCCATACAGACAGCTAGTCAGTCAGATACAGCATCCATACAGACAGCTAGTCAGTCAGATACAGCATCCATACAGACAGCTAGTCAGTCAGATACAGCATCCATACAGACAGCTAGTCAGTCAGATACAGCATCCATACAGACAGCTAGTCAGTCAGATACAGCATCCATACAGACAGGCAGAGGCAGTCAGATACAGCATCCATACAGACAGCTAGTCAGTCAGATACAGCATCCATACAGACAGCTAGTCAGATACAGCATCCATACAGACAGCTAGTCAGTCAGATACAGCATCCATACAGACAGCTAGTCAGTCAGATACAGCATCCATACAGACAGCTAGTCAGTCAGATACAGCATCCATACAGACAGCTAGTCAGTCAGATACAGCATCCATACAGACAGCTAGTCAGTCAGATACAGCATCCATACAGACAGCTAGTCAGTCAGATACAGCATCCATACAGACAGGCAGAGGCAGTCAGATACAGCATCCATACAGACAGCTAGTCAGTCAGATACAGCATCCATACAGACAGCTAGTCAGTCAGATACAGCATCCATACAGACAGCTAGTCAGATACAGCATCCATACAGACAGCTAGTCAGTCAGATACAGCATCCATACAGACAGCTAGTCAGTCAGATACAGCATCCATACAGACAGCTAGTCAGTCAGATACAGCATCCGTACAGACAGCTAGTCAGTCAGATACAGCATCCGTACAGACAGCTAGTCAGTCAGATACAGCATCCGTACAGACAGCTAGTCAGTCAGATACAGCATCCGTACAGACAGCTAGTCAGTCAGATACAGCATCCGTACAGACAGGCAGAGGCAGTCAGATACAGCATCCATACAGACAGCTAGTCAGTCAGATACAGCATCCATACAGACAGCTAGTCAGTCAGATACAGCATCCATACAGACAGCTAGTCAGTCAGATACAGCATCCATACAGACAGCTAGTCAGTCAGATACAGCATCCATACAGACAGCTAGTCAGTCAGATACAGCATCCATACAGACAGCTAGTCAGTCAGAGGCAGGCAGACAGACAGACAGGCAGACATACAGACAGGCAGACAGGCAGACAGGCAGACAGCTAGTCAGTCAGAGGCAGGCAGACAGACAGACAGGCAGACAGCCAGTCAGTCAGAGGCAGGCAGACAGACAGGCAGACAGACAGGCAGAGGCAGTCAGACAGACAGGCAGGCACGCAGTCAGTCAGAGTCAGTCAGAGACAGGCAGACAGCTAGTCAGTCAGAGGCAGGCACGCAGTCAGTCAGAGGCAGTCAGTCAGAGGCAGTCAGTCAGAGGCAGTCAGTCAGAGGCAGTCAGTCAGTCAGAGGCATGCAGGCAGTCAGTCAGAGGCATGCAGGCAGGCAGGCAGTCAGAGGCATGCAGGCAGGCAGGCAGTCAGAGGCATGCACGCAGTCAGTCAGAGGCAGGCACGCAGTCAGTCAGAGGCAGGCACGCAGTCAGTCAGAGGCAGGCACGCAGTCAGTCAGAGGCAGTCAGTCAGAGGCAGTCAGTCAGAGGCAGGCAGGCAGTCAGTCAGAGGCAGTCAGTCAGAGGCAGTCAGTCAGTCAGAGGCAGTCAGTCAGTCAGAGGCATGCAGGCAGGCAGGCAGTCAGAGGCATGCAGGCAGGCAGGCAGTCAGAGGCATGCACGCAGTCAGTCAGAGGCAGGCACGCAGTCAGTCAGAGGCAGGCAGGCAGTCAGTCAGTGGCAGGCAGGCAGAGAGGCAGGAGCGCAGGGCAAAATGTATGGATGGGCCAGTAGCTAGCTAGAACATACACGGGGCAAAGCACACATCTAGCATCTAACTCACCTCAAATACTAATTCATTCCTCTGACATTACGGGAGAGAAGAAAAACTGGGGGAGAGGGAGAACACTGGACCACTGTGACTGACCCAAGGGAGGGAGGGAGAGGGAGAACACCGGACCACTGTGACTGACCAGAGAGAGAGAGAGAGAGAACACCGGACCACTGTGACTGACCAGAGAGAGAGAGAGAGAGAGAGAGAGAGAGAGAGAGAGAGAGAGAGAGAGAGAGAGAGAGAGAGAGAGAGAGAGAGAGAGAGAGAGAGAGAGAGAGAGAGAGAGAGAGAGAGAGAGAGAGAGAGAGAGAGAGAGAGAGAGAGAGATGTGTTTGTCATGAAACATTTTGAAAGCTTTTTAAATTGATAGAGAAAGAGAGCGCGTAGACACCATCTTATTGGAATGAATTAAGTGCTTTAGGCCTCCAGTCTCGTCTCCTCGGTGGTCAGGACTGTCTGGAATAATACAGCCTTAATTAAAAGAGCTGGTGGTCTGACAGCCAGGGCAGGGATCATCTGTGGTGTTTCGTTGGCCCCAACACGGTCCTCTGCGGCTGGGATAGCTGATCCATTATTCAGCCTGGTCGTTCCGTGGAGACCGCAGTGAGACATTCAGCACAACACGCTGGTATTGATGAGGGAGGGATAGAGGGATAGATAGTTGGAGGGGATGGAGGAGACCACAACGAGGAACACCACTGCTGTATTGATGAGGGAGTGTTACGAATCCCTTTTGG
The DNA here is from genome assembly GCF_034236695.1 of Oncorhynchus nerka. Taxonomy (NCBI): domain Eukaryota; kingdom Metazoa; phylum Chordata; class Actinopteri; order Salmoniformes; family Salmonidae; genus Oncorhynchus; species Oncorhynchus nerka. The sequence goes on from NC_088405.1 coordinate 99,221,611, forward strand.
CCCGACAGTCTAGGGCACATATGTCAGAGTCAAGGCCCGCGGGCCACATCCGGCCCGCAAGAAGGTTTTTTACGGCCCCTGGGATGATCTTGATTTATTATTAGAACCGGCCCGCAGCAAGCCGGCAGCCCGCAGATCTTTTACACGCACCAATACTACATTTCCCACAATGCAAAGGTGACGCACCGAGCAGTAGGCTGCTTCATTTCAATATTTATTGGCACATCAGTCGTCAGCATCACAGTAAAATTAACTTTCAGATACCCATCAAAAATGGCAAAACGGAAGGTGGATACTGAGAACCGGGGGTTTCAAACAAGGTGGGAGTCGGAGTATATGTTCACGAAGGTAGCTGGAAAACCTGTGTGTCTTCTGTGTGGAGAAAGTGTGGCGGTACTGAAAGAGTATAATCTGAGACGACATTATGAAACGAAACACGCGGACAAAAACAAGAATATGGACATGGAACAAAGGCTACAAAAGGCAGAGGAATTAAAACGAGGCCTCAAATCTCGACAGGCTCTGTTCAAAAAAGCCAAATCACAAGGCCAGGCTGCTGTCAAGGCCAGTTTTATTTTGGCAGAAGAGATCGCTAAATCAGCCCGGCCATTTACGGAGGGGGATTTCATCAAAAACTGCATGATTAAAGTTTGTGACGAAGTTTGCCCAGAAAAAAGGCAACTCTTTTTAAATGTGAGTCTGAGCAGAAACACCATTGCCGAGAGAGTAGACCAGTTGTCCATCAATCTAAAAGAGCAGCTTGTGAAAAAGGGAAAAGATTTTATTGCATATTCCTTGGCTGTGGATGAGAGCACCGACATTTCTGACATTGCCCAGTTGTCAATTTTCATCCGCGGAGTGGACTCCAACCTAAGCGTGACAGAGGAGTTTTTGGCTTTACGTCCTATGCATGGCACAACTAACTACGGGGCATGATTTGTATGAAGAGGTGTCAAGATGTGTAAATGAGATGGAGCTGCCTTGGGGAAAAACTTGTGGGTTTGACAACCGACGGAGCACCTGCGATGTGTGGACACAGGAGCGGACTGGTGGCGAAGATACGGGAAAAGATGCAAGAGGAAAACGCGACAGGTGAGCTGACAGCTTATCATTGTATCATACACCAGGAAGCGTTGTGCGGTAAAGCCTTGAAAATGGAGCATGTAATGAGCATCATCACGCGCACAGTTAACTTTATCAGAGCCAAAGGTTTGAATCACCGCCAGTTCAAGGCATTTCTGACGGAGTTAGAAACGGAGCATGGTGATTTGCCTTATCACACAGAGGTGCGATGGCTAAGCCAGGGAAAGGTGCTTCAAAGATGTTTCGAGCTTCGTGAGGAGATTTGTCTGTTCTTGGACAGCAAAGGGAAAGACACAACACAACTCCGAGACGAAATGTTTCTGTGTGAAATGGCTTTTCTGTGTGACATTACGAGTCATCTGAATGCAATAAACTTGCAGCTGCAGGGTCGGGATCGTGTCATCTCTGATATGTACAGTACAGTGAAGGCATTTAAAACCAAACTGACTCTGTGGGAGACGCAGATGCGGAAAGAAAATTTGAGCCACTTTCCCAGCTGCCAGACCATGAAAGAGAAGCTCTCTACCAGTGCGTTCCCGAGCACACAGTTGGCTGATAAAATAGGTATGCTTGCCGCTGACTTTCGACGCCGATTTGCTGACTTTGAAGCACAAAAAAGCAGGTTGGAACTGCTCGGTAACCCATTTGCTGTTGACGTGGAAAGCTCACCACCAAACCTCCAAATGGAGTTGATTGACCTCCAATGCAATGATGCACTGAGGGCAAAATATGCGGCAGTGGGTGCTGCGGAGTTCGCCCGTTTCCTCCCGGCACAATGCCCCAGCTGCGCATCCAGGCTGCTCAAACGTTGTCTATGTTTGGCAGCACATACCTGTGTGAACAACTGTTTTCTTTGATGAACCTGAACAAAACATCACACAGAAGTCGACTTACTGCTGAACACCTCCACTCAATTCTGAGGATTTCTTCAGCTCAGAGCCTTACCCCGAACATTGATGAACTTGTGGAAAAGATGGGACACCACCAAGTATCACCCTCAACCTCAAACAAGTGAACATTACTGTGCAATCACATATTTAGAGTTTTTACTCAGTTCAAGTTTAAAAGTTAAAATTTAATATTTGTTTTCACTGCATGTTACTTCTCCTTAAACAAAGTGTTGTTTTTGATTAATAGATTTTTGCACTTTATTTTTTGTATTTCAATCCAATTATATTTTAAAAATATTTCAGTTGAGTGGATGATAGAAAATTGCTATTATTGTTTTTTCTTTGAAGTAAATTTAGCCCACTTTTGCTAAAATAGAAAATATAGTCTACTGATGGTGCCTTGAATACCGGTTTCTTTCATTTAATGTTCATGTTATGGGGATATTTATATAAAGGAAATTTGTCTTTTGTGTCTGTTGAAAATTAAAGATTACTGACAGAGCCATAAGAAAATATTGCTTTATTTATCTGATCATATTGTAATATATTTGTTAGGTTTTCAGTAGGTTCAATTAGGTTCACTAGACTATATGCGTCATTTAAAAAATTTTCAATGAACATTCGAACAGTCCGGCCCTCGTCTTGTAGCTGATTTTTTTATTTGGCCCTCCGTCCATTTGACTTTGACACCCCTGGTCTAGGGGGATGGTAATGAGACCCGTAACATAACTCATGCAAATTATTATTGTGACAAAGTAAGTGTGAACGAAATAACCACGACAACAGAAATCTACCGTCAAACTCCAGGTTTATTTATAAACACACGGTAAGGGGGGGAGCAGGAAAAGGGGCTGAGCTGGACCCAAGGAAAGAAACAATAAGTATTCACAAACACCCCTAAGCTAGACTAGCCTACTTTAACAACAGCTAACTAACCAAAAATACAGTGGGTGGTCCGCCCAGTTCTAACTAGTGTATTTAACAAAGTTCACCTACGGGTAGTGTATGCCCATGGGCGACTTGTCTTGGTTTCCCCCTTTTCCCACCAGCAACAAACAAACACCATAACCAAAAACAATACTCACAGATGATGACAAAGTGCTATGAGGTGCTTAAACAAAAGAGAGCTTAAGACACAAAGAGAGAGTGAAACACAGAGACCTACAGACATGGCATTTACAGAGAGATTGAGCTCTAGAACAAACAAATGATGGGGTTTTTAAACCATGGGGAAGGAACTGTGATAGGGTAGGAAATAGGAGGAGGTGTGTCTTCTGATTGATGATTGATTGTTGACTGATTGGGGAGTGATGGTTTTCACCTGTGAGGGGAGAAGGAGAGAAAAACACACACACAGGATACACACACACACAGGATAACGGTATCCGTAACAGGGAGGGATAGAGAGTTGGAGGGGATGGAGGGGATGGAGGAGACCACAACGAGGAACACCACAGCTGTATTGATGAGGGAGGGATAGAGAGTTGGAGGGGATGGAGGAGACCACAACGAGGAGCACCACAGCTGTATTGATGAGGGAGGGATAGAGGGATAGATAGTTGGAGGGGATGGAGGGGATGGAGGGGATGGAGGAGACCACAACGAGGAGCACCACAGCTGTATTGATGAGGGAGGGATAGAGGGATAGATAGTTGGAGGGGATGGAGGGGATGGAGGGGATGGAGGAGACCACAACGAGGAGCACCACAGCTGTATTGATGAGGGAGGGATAGAGGGATAGATAGTTGGAGGGGATGGAGGGGATGGTGGGTGGAGGGAGGGGCTATCTGGAAGGATGTGATGGTGGGTGGAGGGAGGGGCTATCTGGAAGGATGGGATGGTGGATGGAGGGAGGGGCTATCTGGAAGGATGGGATGATGGATGGAGGGAGGGGATATCTGGAGGGATGGATGGATGGGTGGATGGATGGGATATATGGAAGGATGGGATGATGGATGAAGGGATGGGATATATGGAAGGATGGGATGATGGATGAAGGGAGGGGATATCTGGAAGGATGGGATGATGGATGGGCGGATGGAGGGATGGATGGATGGGGGATGGATGGGATATGGAAGGATGGATGGATGAAGGATGGATGGATGAATTGATGGAGGGATGGATGAATGGAGGGGGGATGGAGGGGATATATTGCATGGATGGGATATATGGAAGGATGGATGGATGAAGGGAGGGATGGATGGGGGGATGGAGGGGATATATTGATGGAGGGATGGATGAATGGAGGGAGGGATGGAGGGATGGATGGATGGAGGGGACATATTGATGGAGGGGATATATTGATGGAGGGATGGATGAAGGGATGAATGGAAGGGTTAGATATATGGAGGGATGGATGGATGGAGGGATAGATATATAGAGGGACCGAGGAAGGATGGAGGAAGGAAAGTGATGAATAGGCCAGTCAATCTATTGTCTAAAGAGGGGTGATGGATGTCGCTGTCGGTTTAAGCATAAAAATACAGCCGATAGAATAGTCTCTATGAAATACAGAATAGTCTCTATGAGATACAGCCGGTAGAATAGTCTCTCTGAAATACAGCCGGTAGAATAGTCTCTCTGAAATACAGCCGGTAGAATAGTCTCTATGAAATACAGAATAGTCTCTATGAAATACAGAATAGTCTCTATGAAATACAGAATAGTCTCTATGAAATACAGAATAGTCTCTATGAAATACAGAATAGTCTCTATGAAATACAGCCGGTAGAATAGTCTCTATGAAATACAGCCGGTAGAATAGTCTCTATGAAATACAGAATAGTCTCTCTGAAATACAGAATAGTCTCTATGATATACAGCCGGTAGAATAGTCTCTATGAGATACAGCCGGTAGAATAGTCTCTATGAAATACAGAATAGTCTCTCTGAAATACAGAATAGTCTCTATGATATACAGCCGATAGAATAGTCTCTATGAGATACAGCCGGTAGAATAGTCTCTCTGAAATACAGAATAGTCTCTATGAAATACAGAATAGTCTCTATGAAATACAGAATAGTCTCTATGAAATACAGCCGGTAGAATAGTCTCTATGAAATACAGCCGGTAGAATAGTCTCTATGAAATACAGAATAGTCTCTATGAAATACAGAATGGTCTCTATGAAATACAGCCGGTAGAATAGTCTCTATGAAATACAGCCGGTAGAATAGTCTCTATGAAATACAGAATAGTCTCTCTGAAATACAGAATAGTCTCTATGATATACAGCCGGTAGAAGAGTCTCTATGAAATACAGCCGGTAGAATAGTCTCTATGAAATATAGAATTGTCTCTATGATATACAGCCGGTAGAATAGTCTCTATGAAATACAGCCGATAGAAAAGTCTCTATGAAATACAGCCGATAGAATAGTCTCTATGAAATACAGATTAGTCTCTATGAAATACATAATGGTCTCTATGAAATACAGCCGATAGAATAGTCTCTATGAAATACAGCCGGTAGAATAGTCTCTATGAAATACAGATTAGTCTCTATGAAATACATAATGGTCTCTATTAAATACAGCCGATAGAAAAGTCTCTATGAAATACAGCCGATAGAATAGTCTCTATGAAATACAGCCGGTAGAATAGTCTCTATGAAATACAGAATAGTCTCGGTGAAATTAGTCTCTATGAAATACAGAATGGTCTCTATGAAATACAGAATAGTCTCTATGAAATACAGAATAGTCTCTATGAAATACAGCCGGTAGAATAGTCTCTCTGAAATACAGAATAGTCTCTATGAAATACAGAATAGTCTCTATGAAATACAGCCGGTAGAATAGTCTCTCTGAAATACAGAATAGTCTCTCTGAAATACAGAATAGTCTCTATGAAATACAGCCGGTAGAATTGTCTCTCTGAAATACAGAATAGTCTCTCTGAAATACAGAATGGTCTCTCTGAAATACAGCCGGTAGAATAGTCTCTCTGAAATACAGAATAGTCTCTATGAAATACAGAATAGTCTCTCTGAAATACAGAATAGTCTCTATGAAATACAGCCGGTAGAATAGTCTCTCTGAAATACAGAATGGTCTCTATGAAATACAGAATAGTCTCTATGAAATACAGCCGGTAGAATAGTCTCTATGAAATACAGAATGGTCTCTATGAAATACAGAATAGTCTCTCTGAAATACAGAATAGTCTCTCTGAAATACAGAATTGTCTCTCTGAAATACAGAATAGTCTCTATGAAATACAGCCGGTAGAATAGATGTGTGCTTGTTGTTAATCCACACAACATAATCAAAGCACGTATGAGGCAGACATGGTTAAAGTAACTGTTTAACCTTTATTTAACCAGGCAAGTCAGTTAAGAACAAATTCTTATTTTCAATGACGGCCTAGGAACAGTGGATTAACTGTGCAGAACGACAGATTTGTACCTTGTCAGCTCGGGGGTTTGAACTTGCAACCTTCCTCTCTCTCTCTCTCATTCTCTCATTCTCTCTCTCTCTCTCTCACGGTCTCTCTCGCTCTCTGTCTCTCTCTCTCACACTCTCTGTCTCTCTCTCTCACACTCTCTCTTACTGTCTCTTACTCTCTTGCTCTCTCTCTTTGTCTCTTTGTCTCTTTCTATCTCTCTCTATCTATCTCTGTCTCTGACTCTCTCTCTCTATTTCTGTCTAGTGAGGATGTCTCATTATTCCTGGCCACACATTCCAAAATCACCAAGGTCACAATACGGAGGCACAATCTTAGTCAGCACAATGTATACAGCCAACACACACACACTGAGTCAGCATTAATTCTTCTTAAAATCACATTTTATTGGTCACATACACGTGTTTAGCAGATTGCGGATGTAACGAAATGTGTTTCACATGCGCCGAATACAACAGGAATGTGAAATGCTAACAAGCCAACGATGCAGTTTAAAAAATATACGGATAAGAATAAGAGAGAAAAGTAACAAGTAATTAAAGAGCAGCAAAAAGTAAGAGATACTAATATATACAGCGGGGTACCGGTTAGTCGAGGTAGTATGTACATGTAGGTAGAGTTATTAAAGTGACTATGCATAGATGATAACAACAGAGAGTAGCAGTGGTGTGGAGAGAGGGGTGGGGGGCAATGCAAATAGTCTGGGTAGACATTTAACTAGATGTTCAGGAGTCTTATAGCTTGGGGGTAGAAGCTGTTTAGAAGCCTCTTCGACCTAGACTTGGTGCTCCTGTACCGCTTGCCGTGTGGTGGCTGCAGTCTTTAGACAATTTTTAGGGCCTTCCTCTGACACCGCCTGGTATAGAGGTCCTGGATGGCAGGAAGCTTGGCCCCAGTGATGTACTGGGCCGTACGCACTATCTTCTGTAGTGCCTTGCTGTCAGAGGCCGAGCAGTTGCCATACCAGGCAGTGATGCAACCGGGTCAGGATGCTCTCGATGGTGCAGCTATAGAACCTTTTGAGGATCTGAGGACCCATGTAGTCCACAATCATCTCCTTCATTTTGATCACGTTGAGGGAGAGGTTGTTGTCCTGTTACCACACGGTCAGGTCTCTGACCTCCCTATAGGCTGTCTCTTCGTTGTCGGTGATCAGGCCTACCATTGCAAATTGAATGATGGTGTTGGAGTCGTGCTTAGCAGTCATGAGTGAACAGGGAGTACAGGAGGGGATTGAGAACGCACAACTGGGGGGGCCCAGTGTTGAGGATCAGCTTGGCGGATGTGTTGCAACCTATCCTCACCACCTGGGGGTGGCCCGTCAGGAAGTCCAGGATCCAGTTGCAGAGGGAGGTGTTTAGTCCCAGGGTCCTTAGCTTATTGATGAGCTTCGAGGGCACTATGGTGTTGCATGCTGAGCTGTAGTCAATGAAAAGCATTCTCACATAGGTGTTTCTTTTGTCCAGGTGGAAAAGGGCAGTGTGGATTGCAATAGAGATTGCATCATCTGTGGATCTGTTAGGGCGGTATGCAAATTGGAGTGGGTCTAGGGTTTCTGGGATAATGGTTTTGATGTGAGCCATGACCAGTCTTTCAAAGCACTTCATGGCTACGAACGTGAGTGCTACGGGTCGCTAGTCATTTAGGCAGGTTGCCTTTGTGTTCTTGGGCACAGGGACTATGGTGGTCTGCTTGAAACATGTTGGTATTACAGACTCAGACAGAGAGAGGTTGAAAATGTAATTGAAGACACTTGCCAGTTGGTCAGCGCATGCTCGGAGTACATGTCCTGGTAATCTGTCTGGCCCAAGGCCTTGTGAATGTTGACCTTGATCACACAGTCTTCCGGAACAGCTGGTGCTCTCATGCATGTTTCAGTGTTATTTGCCTCGAAGCGAGCATATAAGTAGTATAGCTTGTCTGGTGGGCTCGTGTCACTGGGCAGCACTTTGCTGTGCTTCCCTTTGTAGTCTAATGGTTTGCAAGGCCTGTCACATCCAACGAGCGTCAGAACCGGTATACGATTCGATCTTAGTCCTGTATTGTTGCTTTGCCTGTTTCGTCGGAGGGCATAATGGGATTTCTTATAAGCTTCCGCTCCTTGAAAGAGGCAGCTCTAACCTTTAGTTTAGTGCAGATGCTGCCTGTAATCCATGGCTTCTGGTTGGGGTATGTACATTCTATCGCTGTGGGGACGACGTCATCGATGCACTTATTGATGAAGCCAATGACTGATGTGGTGGACTCCTCAATGCCATCGGAGGAATCCCAGACCATATTCCAGTCTGTGCTGCAAAACAGTCCTGTAGTTTAGCATCAGCTTCATCTGAGCACCTTTTTACTGATCGAGTCACTGGTGCTTCCTGCTTTAATTTTAGCTTGGAAGCAGGAATCAGGAGGATAGAATTATCGTCAGATTTGCCAAATGGAGGGTGAGGGAGAGCTTTGTATGCTTCTCTGTACACATTTAACATGCTGACCAAAATTTGTTAAAACGGATTTAAGTTTCCCTGCATGAAGTCCCCGGCAGCCACCAGCCTCTGACTGTGACAAAAGCTACAAAGATGAAAACTCTCTCAGTAGGTAATGTGATCTACATCTTATCATGAGATACTCTACCTCGGGCGAGGTGCGAGCAATAGCTTGAGACTTCCTTAGATATCGTGCACCAGCTGTTGTTTACAGGTGGCGTTTACAAAAATACATATACCGCCGCCCCCTGTCTTACCAGATGCCGCGGTTCTGTCCTGCCGGTACATCGTATAACCAGCCAGCTGTATCTTGATGTTGTTGTTGTTGTCGTCGTTCAGCCATGACTCTGTGAAGCATAAGATATTACAGTTTTTAACCTCTTGCTTCTACTCGGGACGCTTGCGTCCCAACTAGAGCTCTGGAAATGCAAATGCGCTACGCTAAATGCTAATAGTATTAGTTAAAACTCAAACGTTCATTAAAATACACATGCAGGGTATCGAATTAAAGCTACACTCGTTGTGAAATCAGGCAACAAGTCAGATTTTTTAAATGCTTTTCGGCGAAAGCATGAGAAGCTATTATCTGATAGCATGTAACAATACACTACAACACAAAAGACCCGCAGGGGATGTAAACAAAATAATTAGCATATTCGGCGCTACACAAACCGCACAATAAAATAGAAAACATTCATTACCTTTCACCATCTTCTTTGTTGGCACTCCTAGATGTCCCATAAACACTATTGGGTCTTTATTTCGATTAAATCGGTCCATATAAAGCCTAGATATCGTTATATGTAGACTGTGTGATAAACGAAAAAAACAGCGTTTCAAAACGTAACGTCATTTTTTAAAATTCAAAAAGTCGACGATAAACTTTCACAAAACACTTCGAAATACTTTTGTAATGCAACTTTAGGTATTAGTAAACGTTAATAAGCGATAAAATTCATCAGGCGGCGATGTAAAAATCATTAGCTGTCCGTCTGGAAAAATGTCCGGCTAGAAACTCAACCAAAATATCCGGTCCTAGACCTGAAGAAATGCGCTGCCTTGCATGTGTTTGACCAAGAAAAAACTCGTAGGCAAATGACAAGACTCTAGACACCGTGTGGAAGCTGTAGGTACTGCAACCTCAGTCAATTAATTGTGGTTCACCTTTATCAATGGGTTCAAGTAGCGCAGCAATATATTTTTCCATTTTCAGTGATCAGTTTTTCCTATGCTTTTCGATGTAAATGCCGTTCTGGTAAAGCCACAGCAGTGATTTAACCAGTTTTTTTAAACGTCTGAGTGTTTTCTATCCACACAGACTAAGCAAATGCATATACTATATTCCTGGCATGAGTAGCAGGGCGCTGAAATGTTGCGCGATTTTTAACAGAATGTTCAAAAATGTAGAGGCAAGAGGTTAAAGTCCCGCTGGTAGTTTAATCTTTCTCGTAACTCGTTGATTTTATTGTCCAAAGATTGCACGTTTGCTAGCAGAAGTTGTTTTTTCGATGGCCTACGAATTCTCAGAAGGCATCATGCCCTTTGGCCCCTCTTTCCCTGCCTCCTCTTCACGCAGATCATGGGGATCGGGGCCTGTTCTCGAAGGAAGCAGTATATCCTCCGCGTCGGGCTCGTCAGAGTCGTGAAAGGAATAAAATGATTCTGCCAGTCTGTGGTGAGTCACAGTCCTGATGTCTAGAAGATATTTTCGGTCATAGACGGTAGCGGCAACATTATGTACAAAAACATGTTACAAACAACGCAAATAAACAAACAAAAACACAATCGTCTGCCATCTTCTCCGGTGAGAATATGAGAATAGAATACAGTATATACATTTGAGATGAGAAATGCAAGATATGTAAACATTATAATTATTATTATTATGAGTTAAGTGACTAGTGTTCCATGTATTAAAGTGGCCAGTGGTTTCAAGTCTATTTATATAGGGCAGCAGCCTCTGTGTGCTAGTGATGGCTATTTAACAGTCTGATGGCCTTGAGATAGAAGCTGATTTTCAGTCTCTCGGTCCCTGATTTGATGCACGTTGCCTTCTGGATGATAGCGGGGTGAACAGGCAGTGGCTCGGGTGGTTGATGTCCTTGATTATCCTCTTGGCCTTCCTGTGACATCGGGTGGTGTAGGTGTCATGGAGGGCGGGTAGTGTGCCCCCGGTGATGCGTTGGGCTGACCGCACCACCCTCTGGAGAGCCTTGCGGTTGTGGGAGTTGTAGTTGCCGGTACCAGGCGGTCATACAGCCCGACAGGACTGCTCTGTGCATCTGTAAAGGTTTGTGAATGGATTTCAGATGTACATGTTCACAGATACCTTAAAACAAAAAGGTGTCAGTATCAGAAAACCAGTCAGTATCTGGCGTGACCATCATTTGCCTCATGCAGCGTGACACATCTCCTAGATAGCATAGAGTTGATCAGGCTGTTGATTGTGGCTTGACTTGATTTCAGGGCACATCGCCACTGCAGCATCACTCTGACTCTGACTGACTAGCTGTCTGTATGGATGCTGTATCTGACTGACTAGCTGTCTGTATGGATGCTGTATCTGACTGACTAGCTGTCTGTATGGATGCTGTATCTGACTGACTAGCTGTCTGTATGGATGCTGTATCTGACTGACTAGCTGTCTGTATGGATGCTGTATCTGACTGACTAGCTGTCTGTATGGATGCTGTATCTGACTGACTAGCTGTCTGTATGGATGCTGTATCTGACTGACTAGCTGTCTGTATGGATGCTGTATCTGACTGACTAGCTGTCTGTATGGATGCTGCCTCTGACTGACTAGCTGTCTGTATGGATGCTGTATCTGACTGACTAGCTGTCTGTATGGATGCTGTATCTGACTGACTAGCTGTCTGTATGGATGCTGCCTCTGACTGACTAGCTGTCTGTATGGATGCTGTATCTGACTGACTAGCTGTCTGTATGGATGCTGTATCTGACTGACTAGCTGTCTGTATGGATGCTGTATCTGACTGACTAGCTGTCTGTATGGATGCTGTATCTGACTGACTAGCTGTCTGTATGGATGCTGTATCTGACTGACTAGCTGTCTGTATGGATGCTGTATCTGACTGACTAGCTGTCTGTATGGATGCTGTATCTGACTGACTAGCTGTCTGTATGGATGCTGTATCTGACTGACTAGCTGTCTGTATGGATGCTGTATCTGACTGACTAGCTGTCTGTATGGATGCTGTATCTACTAGACTTCCACAGCATCAGCTGCTGATTTCAGGGCACTGCAGCATCACTCCACCCCCCCTCCACCCCCACCCCTCCCCCCTTCACCCCCCCTCCCCTCCCCTCCACCCCCTCCCCCTCCACCCCCCGCTCTCTCTTTCTCTCTCGTCCCCTGCTCCTCTCCTCTGCTTTTAAATGCATGGTGATGTCCGCCTTCTTGCCTGGGAGGCCAGTCTACCATCTCTCTCCCTCCATCTTTCCTCCTCTCCTCCTCTGCCACATGCTTTTAAATGCATGGTGATGTCCGCCTTCTTGCCTGGGAGGCCAGACTACCATCTCTCTCCCTCCATCTTTCCTCCTCTCCTCTATTCCGTTACAGGCGATGGTAAACTGTAAAAATCATTTGTTCGTGCAGCATCATCCCAAGGATGTAACCTATTAGCCGGTTTGATCATTTTATTTTATTTCATTTAACCTTTATTTAACTAGGCAAGTCAGTTAAGAACTAATTCTTATTTACAATGACTGCCTTCCCCCCCGGGCCAAACCCTATCCCAATTGTGCTCGGCCCTTTGGGACTACCAATAATAGCTGGTGATACAGCCTGGAATCAACCAGGGTCTGTAGTGACGCCTCTAGCACTGAGATGCAGTGCCTTAGACCGCTGCGCCACTCGGGAGCCCCTGGATATTGGTTGGAACTCGACCACAGTGTCGTACAAGTCGATCCAGAGCATCCCAAACATGCTCAATGGGTGACATGCCTGGTGAGTATGCAGGCCATGGAAAAACTAGGACATTTTCAGCTTCCAGGAATTGTTTTCAAGTCCTTGTGACATTGTGCCGTTTATTATCATGCTGAAACATGAGGTGATGGTGGAGGATGAATGGCACTGCAATGGGCCTCAGGATCTCACCCAGAGGAGGCTTCTGAGGGGAGGACGGCTCATAATAAAGTCTGGAACGGAGTGAATGGAACGGCATCAAGCCATTCAAAACGTCCTCCCTGATTAAGGTGCCACCAACCTCCTGTGCTCTCGTCACAGTATGTAACGGTGTTCATTGTCTGTAGCTTATACTTGTCCATTACCATAACAACCACCATTACCATAACAACCACCATTACCATAACAACCACCATTACCATAACAACCACCATACCATAACAACCACCATACCATAACAACCACCATTACCATAACAACCACCATTACCATAACAACCACCATACCATGGGGAACTCTGTTCACAACGTTGACATCAGCAAACACCATACCATAACCCCCCCACCATGGAGCACTCTGTTCACAACGTTGACATCAGCAAACCTCTCGCCAACACAACGCCATACACCATACATGTCTGCCATCTGCAGGTGAGCGTTGAAGGTGGGCTTTTTGCCCACTGGGTTACGACAGCGATCTGCAGTCAGGTCAAGAACCTGGTGAGGACGGCGAGCAGATGAGCTTCCCTGAGACGGTTTCTAACAGTGTGCAGAACTCATCAGCTGTCCAGGTGGCTGGTCTCAGACCATCCCACAGGTGAAGAGGCCGGATGTGGAGGTCCTGGTGGCTGGTCTCAGACGATCCCACAGGTGAAGAAGCCGAACGTGGAGGTCCTGGGCTGGCGTGGTTACACGTGGTCTGTGGTTGTGAGGCTGGTTGGACTTACTGCCAAATGATCTAAAATGAGATTGGAGGCAAAAGCTGTGGGGGACATTCCTACTGTCAGCATGCCAATTGTGCGCTCCCTACAAACTAGAGACATCTGTGGCCAAACTGCACATTTTAGAGTGGCCTTTTATTGGCCCGAGCACAAGGTACACCTGTGTAATGATCATGCTGTTTAATCAGCGTCTTGATGTGCCACACCTGTCATGTGGTTGGATTATCTTGGCAAAGGAAACAAATTTGTGCTCAAAAAAGCTTTTTTTGCGTATGGAACACTTCTGGGATCGTCTTATTTCAGCCCACGAAACAATGTACTAACAAACACGTGGGGAACTACGGTAAGCTCCCTCCCTCCCTACCTCCCTACCTCCCTCCCTCCCTCCCTACCTCCCTACCTCCCTCCCTCCCTACCTCCCTCCCTCCCTCCCCTACCTCCCTCCCTCCCTCCCTACCTCCCTACCTCCCTCCCTCCCTACCTCCCTCCCTACCTCCCTCCCTCCGGGCCTGATAAGGAGGTAATGGAGGGATCGGAGGACAGACGAGGGGCTTTTGCTTCCACAGGGGCTCAATGTTGTGTGTTGCTGCCCAGTTCAGCTCTGTCAGGTCCCTGGGAAGGCAATGGAACGCTGGGCCTGTGTGTGTGTGTGTGTGTGTGTGTGTGTGTGTGTGTGTGTGTGTGTGTGTGACCTCCTTACACAGCGGGAGGGACTCAAGCTTCAAGGTCAGTACTGACTCCCTTATTCATCACACAGCTGTGTGCGTGAGACTAAATTGAAATGCTGTTGGCCAGAACTGTGTTGTGAGTTTGGGAGAGAGGAGGATGGTGCACTGCAGAGAGAGAGAGGGGGAATTTAATGTGTGTGCCCTTCACCTAAGTTGACAGACTTTTCTTTGTGCGGCTGATGAGTTCTGGTCCCGTCTAGGGCTGTGGCGGTCATTAAATATTGTCAGCCGGTTACCATCATGCAAAAGACTGCCAGTCTCACAGTAATTTACCGTTAATAGACACATTTGGCATCTCCAGGCTTCCACGCTTACGAGCTGCTTACGAGCTGCTTACGAGCTGCATACGAGCTGCTTACGAGCTGCATACGAGCTGCATACGAGCTGCATACGAGCTGCATACGAGCTGCATACGAGCTGCTTACGAGCTGCTTACGAGCCTCTGATGAGCCCCTTTGGAACATCTACATTTACAAATGTATATTTTATATTATATGATTTTATAGTGAGAAGAATATTGTTGTACTGAGTTGAATATAACAGGAAGGATATTTTTCCCTGTTCCGGAGCCAATGAATATGAAGTGAATATGTTGAGCATTAAAATGATCATTTGAAACAGGTCCTATATTTAGAGTTATTTGTCAACTTTCTTTGAAAAAAAAAACATGATGAAATAACACATATGGAATCATGTAGTAACCAAAAAAGTGTTATAAAATATATATTTTTGATTTATTTATTTGAGATTCTTTAAATTAGCCACCCTTTTGCCTTGATGACAGCTTTGCACGCTCTTGGCATTCTCTCAACCAGCTTCACCTGGAATGCTTTTCCAACCGTCTTGAAGGAATTCTCACATATGCTGTTGGCTGCAGTCCAACTCATCCCAAACCATCTCAATTGTGTTGAGGTTGGGTGACTGTGGAGGTCATCTGATGCAGCACTCCACCACAACAGCCCTAGTAACGCTGATAGTAAGACGGGCTATAAAACTTTTCAAACACTCCCTCCTCTCCCTTCCTATATAAGCCCTTGACGACAATATAACCTCCTGTTCCGAGGACGTGAGGACGACGGTCCGATGTCAGAATGGTTCAGATAATAACTACAGAATGAAGCCAACATCAGCTTGAGCTTTGGTTGCGAATGGTATGAACTTTGAACTCTTATTCACTACAGAAGTGATACCTCCTAGCCGTTGAGTTAGCAACAGCAGATGCAAATGAGGAAGGAACAGACAGAGTATCCCGTCTATCACACAACGACGTTACTACAACGTATCCAATTGACAACTAGAGACATTCTTCAAAGGACTAGGTTGGGCAACACAGCCTTCCATCTACCACCAACCTACTGAAGCGCAGCTTAGAGTAAATATTTATTGCATTTTCCTTTTCCAAATGGGCGGTAATTTAGAATGCACAAGATACTGTATTTACGGTAGCACAGCTTCGCCCTTTATTCCTCAGTCTTCCCGCTCTTTCACTCAAACCCAACCCCTTTTCCTTGTTATAACCAGCTGTCATGTCTGTTCTGCCCGCTAGGGACGTTTTCCTTTATGACGTAATTTGTAATAAAGGTATGATTAATTATGTGTATGTGTAATTCTGTGTGATTAGTTAGGTATTTAATAAATAAATAATTAAACCCGATTTTTGTATTGCTGATTCAACTTGTTAGCCAGGGTTCGTGAAGATAACCAAGAATTTACAACCTTCAGATGAGACTGAATTAAGGTGACGATTAATATTGACTGCTATTGATGTAAAATATTACTAGGTCTTTAAGAGTTTATTCAGAAGATAACAGCTCTATAAATATTATTTCGTGGTGCCCCGATTCTCTAGTTAATTACATTGACATGATTAGCTCAATCAGGTAATATTAATTACGGAGAAAGGATTTTATAGTATAGCATGTCATATCACTTAATCCGGCATAGCCAAAGACAAGACAACGGTCACCACAACAGCCCAAGTAACACCATAGTAACACGGTCACCACAACAGCCCTAGAAATATGGTCACCACAACAGCCCTAGTAACACCACAACAGCCCTAGTAATACGGTCACCACAACAGCCCTAGTAACACCACAACAGCCCTAGTAACACCACAACAGCCCTAGTAATGCGGTCACCACAACAGCCCTAGTAACACCACAACAGCCCTAGTAATACGGTCACCACAACAGCCCTAGTAACACCATGGTAACACGGTCACCACAACAGCCCTAGTAACACCACGACAGCCCTAGTAACACCACAACAGCCCTAGTAACACCATAGTAACACGGTCACCACAACAGCCCTAGTAACACCACAACAGCCCTAGTAACACCATAGTAACACGGTCACCACAACAGCCCTAGTAACACCACAACAGCCCTAGTAACACCACAACAGCCCTAGTAACACCATAGTAACACGGTCACCACAACAGCCCTAGTAACACCACAACAGCCATAGTAACACGGTCACCACAACAGCCCTAGTAACACCACAACAGCCCTAGTAATACGGTCACCACAACAGCCCTAGTAACACCATAGTAATACGGTCACCACAACAGCCCTAGTAACACCACAACAGCCCTAGTGACACCATGGTAACACGGTCACCACGACAGCCCTAGTAACACCACGACAGCCCTAGTAACACCACGACAGCCCTAGTAACACCACGACAGCCCTAGTAACACCACAACAGCCCTAGTAACACCATAGTAACACGGTCACCACAACAGCCCTAGTAACACCACAACAGCCCTAGTAACACCATAGTAACACGGTCACCACAACAGCCCTAGTAACACCACAACAGCCCTAGTAACACCACAACAGCCTTAGTAACACCACAACAGCCTTAGTAACACCAAAACAGCCCTAGTAACATCTTAGTAATACAGTCACCACAACAGCCCTAGTAACACCACAACAGCCCTAGTGACACCATGGTAACACGGTCACCACAACAGCCCTAGTAACACCACAACAGCCCTAGTAACACCACGACAGCCCTAGTAACACCACAACAGCCCTAGTAACACCACAACAGCCCTAGTAACACCATAGTAAACACGGTCACCACAACAGCCCTAGTAATACGACAACAGCCCTAGTAACACCACAACAGCCCTAGTAACACCATAGTAACACGGTCACCACAACAGCCCTAGTAACACCACAACAGCCCTAGTAACACCACAACAGCCCTAGTAACACCACAACAGCCCTAGTAACACCACAACAGCCCTAGTAACACCACAACAGCCCTAGTGACACCATGGTAACACGGTCACCACGACAGCCCTAGTAACACCACGACAGCCCTACTAACACCACGACAGCCCTAGTAACACCACGACAGCCCTAGTAACACCACGACAGCCCTAAAAACACCATAGTAACACGGTCACCACAACAGCCCTAGTAACACCACAACAGCCCTAGTAACACCATAGTAACACGGTCACCACAACAGCCCTAGTAACACCACAACAGCCCTAGTAACACCACAACAGCCTTAGTAACACCACAACAGCCCTAGTAACATCTTAGTAATACAGTCACCACAACAGCCCTAGTAACACCACAACAGCCTTAGTAACACCACAACAGCCCTAGTAACATCTTAGTAATACAGTCACCACAACAGCCCTAGTAACACCACAACAGCCCTAGTAACACCACAACAGCCCTAGTAACACCATAGTAACACGGACACCACAACAGCCCTAGTAACACCACAACAGCCCTAGTAACACCACAACAGCCCTAGTGTGCTGGGTGCTGTCAATTGTGATGCAGAGTGTGTTTAATATAGATTGTGACAGACAGAAAGGCATGTGGACAGAGAGGAACGGACAAACAGGCCTACAGGCAGGTATGTAGGTAGGGATACACATCTCTCTCTGTCTCCAGACGAACGGACAAACAGGCCTACAGGCAGGTATGTAGGTAGGGATACACATCTCTTTCTGTCTCCAGACGGACAGACAAACAGGCCTACAGGCAGGTATGTAGGTAGGAATACACATCTCTCTCTGTCTCCAGACGGACAGACAAACAGGCCTACAGGCAGGTATGTAGGTAGGAATACAAGTCTCTCTCTGTCTCCAGACGGACAGACAAACAGGCCTACAGGCAGGTATGTAGGTAGGGATACACATCTCTCTCTGTCTCCAGACGGACAGACAAACAGACCTACAGGCAGGTATGTAGGTAGGGATACACATCTCTTTCTGTCTCCAGACGGACAGACAAACAGGCCTACAGGCAGGTATGTAGGTAGGAATACAAGTCTCTTTCTGTCTCCAGACGGACAGACAAACAGGCCTACAGGCAGGTATGTAGGTAGGAATACACATCTCTCTCTGTCTCCCACTCCCGTTTTCCGGATGAATCCTCTTTCTCCTCTGCTCAGATTTCCAGGGATAAAGAGAGACCTCTGAGAACCGGTTGCTAAATGGAGAGATCACATCTCCTTTCCTCCCAGAAATGTTTTTGTTTCTGCTCATTCTTTTCCTCCATCTTTATCTCCTCTAAGCAGATCACACCCTCTCCTCTCCTCTCCTCTCCTCTCCTCTCCTCTCCTCTCCTCTTTCTAGTTCTCCCTCTCTTCACATTATGTTTACCTCTCAGATTCAAATTAATATCATGTTTTTTGGCATGTCTGGGCATGCCTCTCATCTTCTCTCTCCCTTTCTCTCTGCCTGTCTTCTATCTCTCCATTCCATTTCCACTCACTCACTCTGTTTTCCTTTCCTCTCTCCCTGTCTGCCTCAGTTTGTTCATATGTGCTGTGTGCATCCCAGCCGCACTGGGCACTGGGCATAGCAGCTGGCTAGCTTATGTGTGTGTGTATATATATATATATACAGTGGGGCAAAAAAGTATTTAGTCAGCCACCAATTGTGCAAGTTCTCCCACTTAAAAAGATGAGAGGCCTGTAATTTTCATCATAGGTACCCTTCAACTATGACAGACAAAATGAGAAAAAAAATCCAGAAAATCACATTGTAGGATTTTTAATTAATTGATTTGCAAATTATGGTGGAAAATAAGTATTTGGTCAATAACAAAAGTTTATCTCAATACTTTGTTATATACCCTTTGTTGGCAATGACAGAGGTCAAATGTTTTCTGTATGTCTTCACAAGGTTTCCACACACTGTTGCTGGTATTTTGGCCCATTCCTACATGCAGATCTCCTCTAGAGCAGTGATGTTTTGGGGCTGTTGCTGGGCAACACGGACTTTCAACTCCCTCCAAAGATTTTCTATGGGGTTGAGATCTGGAGACTGGCTAGGCCACTCCAGGACCTTGAAATGCTTCTTACGAAGCCACTCCTTCGTTGCCCGGGCGGTGTGTTTGGGATCATTGTCATGCTGAAAGACCCAGCCACATTTCATCTTCAATGCCCTTGCTGATGGAAGGAGGTTTTCACTCAAAATCTCACGATACATGGCCCCATTCATTCTTTCCTTTACACGGATCAGTCGTCCTGGTCCCTTTGCAGAAAAACAGTCCCAAAGCATGATGTTTCCACCCCCATGCTTCACAGTAGGTATGGTGTTCTTTGGATGCAACTCAGCATTCTTTGTCCTCCAAACACGACGAGTTGAGCTTTTACCAAAAAGTTATATTTTGGTTTCATCTGACCATATGACATTCTCCCAATCTTCTTCTGGATCATCCAAATGCTCTCTAGCAAACTTCAGACGGGCCTGAACATGTACTGGCTTAAGCAGGGGGACACGTCTGGCACTGCAGGATTTGTGTCCTTGGCGGCGTAGTGTGTTACTGATGGTAGGCTTTGTTACTTTGGTCCCAGCTCTCTGCAGGTCATTCACTAGGTCCCCCCGTGTGGTTCTGGGATTTTTGCTCACCGTTCTTGTGATAATTTTGACCCCACGGGGTGAGATCTTGCATGGATCCCCAGATCGAGGGAGATTATCAGTGGTCTTGTATGTCTTCCATTTACTAACAATTGCTCCCACAGTTGATTTCTTCAAACCAAGCTGCTTACCTATTGCAGATTCAGTCTTCCCAGCCTGGTGCAGGTCTACAATTTTGTTTCTGGTGTCCTTTGACAGCTCTTTGGTCTTGGCCATAGTGTAGTTTGGAGTGTGACTGTTTGAGGTTGTGGACAGGTGTCTTTTGTACTGATAACAAGTTCAAACAGGTGCCATTAATACAGGTAACGAGTGGAGGACAGAGGAGCCTCTTAAAGAAGAAGTTACAGGTCTGTGAGAGCCAGAAATCTTGCTTGTTTGTAGGTGAACAAATACTTATTTTCCACCATAATTTGCAAATAAATTCATTAAAAATCCTACAATGTGATTTTCTGGATTTTTTTTCTCATTTTGTCTGTCATAGTTGAAGTGTACCTATGATGAAAATTACAGGCCTCTCTCATCTTTTTAAGTGGGAGAACTTGCACAATTGGTGGTTGACTAAATACTTTTTTGCCCCACTGTATACAGTGTTGGCTGGTGCAAGGAACTATAGGAGGGAAGGCTCATTGTAATGGCTGGAAGGAGCCCGTCCTCCTATAGCTCTTCCTACCAACCTCCACTGGTGTATGCGTGCATGCGTTTGAGAGAGAGAGAGAGAGAGTGTGTGTGTGTGTGTGTGTGTGTGTGTGTGTGTGTGTTGCAGGCTGCAGGGTCAGTGGCTTCATACCAGCCGAAAGCCCCAGTGGTTATGACCTGTATTATCGCTTTCCACTGGCTCTCAAAGCCTTATGGAGCCATTATTGCTTTCAACTGCCTCTCAAAACGCATTGCATATTGTAGAGGTGAGAATATAACCCATCTAGTTTGTATTCTTTACGGTCCAAAGTGACTAAAACAATTTGACCAAAGTGAAGACTGGTCCCTCAAGGAATTGGACACGGTACAGAGAGAAGAGAACTCATATTCTCATTATCCATTGTTGAACGAGTCCTGTGTGTCTAACCGAGCTTTCGACTGGCCCTCACAATGTTGTTTTAAGAATCCTGCGTGCCTGTATACTCCCAGTCATGTTGTCATGTTGTTTATCTATATAGTGCTGTTATTTTCCCCATCTATATAGTCCTGTTATTTTCTCCATCTATATAGTCCTGTTATTTTCTCCATCTATATAGTCCTGTTATTTTCTTCTCCATCTATATTCTCCTGTTATGTTCCTCTCCATCTATATAGTCCTGTTATTTTCTACTCCATCTATATAGTCCTGTTATTTTCTACTCCATCTATATAGTCCTGTTATTTTCTCCATCTATATAGTCATGTTATTTTCTCCATCTATATAGTCCTGTTATTTTCTCCTCCATCTATATAGTCCTGTTATTTTCTACTCCATCTATATAGTCCTGTTATTTTCTACTCCATCTATATAGTCCTGTTATTTTCTTCTCCATCTATATAGTCCTGTTATTTTCTTCTCCATCTATATAGTCCTGTTATTTTCTCCTCCATCTATATAGTCCTGTTATTTTCTACTCCATCTATATAGTCCTGTTATTTTCTCCTCCATCTATATAGTCCTGTTATTTTCTCCATCTATATAGTCCTGTTATTTTCTCCATCTATATAGTCCTGTTATTTTCTCCATCTATGTAGTCCTGTTATTTTCTTCTCCATCTATATAGTCCTGTTATTTTCTACTCCATCTATATAGTCCTGTTATTTTCTTCTCCATCTATATAGTCCTGTTATTTTCTCCATCTATATAGTCCTGTTATTTTCTCCATCTATATAGTCCTGTTATTTTCTACTCCATCTATATAGTCCTGTTATTTTCTTCTCCATCTATATAGTCCTGTTATTTTCTTCTCCATCTATATAGTCCTGTTATTTTCTCCTCCATCTATATAGTCCTGTTATTTTCTACTCCATCTATATAGTCCTGTTATTTTCTCCTCCATCTATATAGTCCTGTTATTTTCTACTCCATCTATATAGTCCTGTTATTTTCTACTCCATCTATATAGTCCTGTTATTTTCTCCTCCATCTATATAGTCCTGTTATTTTCTTCTCCATCTATATAGTCCTGTTATTTTCTCCTCCATCTATATAGTCCTGTTATTTTCTTCTCCATCTATATAGTCCTGTTATTTTCTCCATCTATATAGTCCTGTTATTTTCTCCATCTATATAGTCCTGTTATTTTCTCCATCTATATAGTCCTGTTATTTTCTCCTCCATCTATATAGTCCTGTTATTTTCTCCTCCATCTATATAGTCCTGTTATTTTCTACTCCATCTATATAGTCCTGTTATTTTCTACTCCATCTATATAGTCCTGTTATTTTCTTCTCCATCTATATAGTCCTATTATTTTCTTCTCCATCTATATAGTCCTGTTATTTTCTCCTCCATCTATATAGTCCTGTTATTTTCTCCATCTATATAGTCCTGTTATTTTCTACTCCATCTATATAGTCCTGTTATTTTCTCCATCTATGTAGTCCTGTTATTTTCTTCTCCATCTATATAGTCCTGTTATTTTATACTCCATCTATATAGTCCTGTTATTTTCTCCATCTATGTAG
>NC_088405.1:99249597-99279597 GCF_034236695.1 Oncorhynchus nerka
TGGCTCCCTGTCTCTCTGGCTCCCTGTCTCTCTGGCTCCCTGTCTCTCTTGCTCCCTGTCTCTCTCGCTCCCTGTCTCTCTCGCTCCCTGTCTCTCTCGCTCCCTGTGTCTCTCGCTCCCTGTCTCTCTCGCTCCCTGTGTCTTTTTCGCCCTGTCTCTCTCTCGCCCTGTCTCTCTCTCGCCCCGTCTCTTTCTCTTTCTCGCTCTCTCTTTCTCGCTCTGTGTCTCTCTCGCTCTGTGTCTTTTTCGCTCTCTCTCTCTCTCTCGCCCTGTCTCTCTCTCGCTCTGTGTCTCTCTCGCTCTGTGTCTTTTTCGCTCTCTCTCTCTCTCTCTCTCTCGCCCTGTCTCTCTCTCGCTCTGTGTCTCTCTCGCTCTAGTCAGTGAGTTGGATGTATTGTATTGTGAAGCTTTGAGAGAGACCACTCAGTCGATGACTTTTTAAATCACTGTCTGACCTTTAATTTTGTGGCATGTAACAAATCACATTTATATACAGCGTCTGGTGAGAACGAGTGTGAACCGTCGACTACGTCGACCCCTCCCCCTACACCCTGCGTCGACCCCTCCCCCTACACCCTACGTCGACCCCTCCCCTACACCCAACGTCGACCCCTCCCCTACACCCCTACGTCGACCCCTCCCCTACACCCTACGTCGACCCCTCCCCCTACACCCTACGCCGGCCCCTACACCCTACGTCGACCCTCCCCCTACACCCAACGTCGGCCCCTCCCCCTACACCCAACGTCGACCCCTCCCCTACACCCAACGTCGACCCCCTCCCCCTACACCCTACGTCGACCCCTCCCCCTACACCCTACGTCGACCCCTCCCCCTACACCCTACGTCGACCCTCTCCCTACACCCTACGTCGGCCCCTCCCCTACACCCTACGTCGACCCCTCCCCCTACACCTTTCTGATCAGCTAGTGAATCCCTCCGTAGTGCCGTGGACAGACAGACAGACAGTGAACACTGACTAAGAAAGTATATTTCTACTCTATCCCCACTCTTCCTGGGGTCAATTATGGATCCCCATTAGTTCCTGCCATGGCAGCAGCTACTCTTCCTGGGGTCAATTATGGATCCCCATTAGTTCCTGCCAAGGCAGCAGCTACTCTTCCTGGGCTTTATTATGGATCCCCATTAGTTCCTGTCAAGGCAGCAGCTACTCTTCCTGGGCTTTATTATGGATCCCCATTAGTTCCTGCCATGGCAGCAGCTACTCTTCCTGGGGTTTATTATGGATCCCCGTTAGTTCCTACCAAGGCAGCAGCTACTCTTCCTGGGGTTTATTATGGATCCCCATTAGTTCCTGCCAAGGCAGCAGCTACTCTTCCTGGGGTTTATTGTGGATCCCCATTAGTTCCTGCCAAGGCAGCAGCTACTCTTCCTGGGGTCAATTATGGATCCCCATTAGTTCCTGCCAAGGCAGCAGCTACTCTTCCTGGGGTTTATTATGGATCCCTATTGCACCCGCATGCCCGACTAGCATCACCACACTGGATGGTTCCGACCTTGAATATGTGGACACCTATAAGTACCTAGGTGTCTGGCTAGACTGCAAACTCTCCTTCCAGACCCATATCAAACATCTCCAATCGAAAATCAAATCAAGAGTCGGCTTTCTATTCCGCAACAAAGCCTCCTTCACTCACGCCGCCAAACTTACCCTAGTAAAACTGACTATCCTACCGATCCTCGACTTCGGCGATGTCATCTACAAAATGGCTTCCAACACTCTACTGTGATAGACTGCAAACTGGATGCAGTCTATCACAGTGCCATCCGTTTTGTCACTAAAGCACCTTATACCACCCACCACTGCGACTTGTATGCTCTAGTCGGCTGGCCCTCGCTACATATTCGTCGCCAGACCCACTGGCTCCAGGTCATCTACAAGGCCATGCTAGGTAAAGCTGCGCCTTATCTCAGTTCACTGGTCACGATGGCAACACCCATCCGTAGCACGCGCTCCAGCAGGTGTATCTCACTGATCCTCCCTAAAGCCAACACCTCATTCGGCCGCCTTTCGCTCCAGTACTCTGCTGCCTGTGACTGGAACGAATTGCAAAAATCGCTGAAGTTGGAGACTTTTATCTCCCTCACCAACTTCAAACATCAGCTATCCGAGCAGCTAACCGATCGCTGCAGCTGTACATAGTCTATTGGTAAACAGGCCACCCATTTTCACCTACCTCATCCCCACAGTTTTTATTTATTTACTTTTCTGCTCTTTTGCACACCAATATCTCTACCTGTACATGATCATCTGATCATTTATCACTCCAGTGTTAATCTGCAATATTGTAATTATTCACCTACCTCCTCATGCCTTTTGCACACATTGTATATAGACTCCCCCTTTTTTTCTACTGTGATATTGACTTGTTAATTGTTTACTCCATGTGTAACTCTGTGTTGTCTGTTCACACTGCTATGCTTTATTTTGGCCAGGTCGCAGTTGCAAATGAGAACTTGTTCTCAACTAGCCTACCTGGTTAAATAAAGGTGAAAAAAAATATATATATATATATAGTTCCTGTAGGACCTGACTTGTTGATAGTGTTGTTAAGAAGGTAGAAACTAGGGCCTGTAGGACCTGCCTTGTTGATAGGGTTGTTAAGAAGGTAGAAACTAGGACCTGCCTTGTTGATAGTGCTGTTAAGAAGGTAGAAACTAGGGCCTGTAGGACCTGCCTTGTTGATAGTGCTGTTAAGAAGGCAGAGCATCACTTTATTATAGACAGACTTCTCCCCACTTTAGTTACTACTGCATCAGTATGTTTTGACCATGACAGTTTACAATCTAGTGTTACTCCAAGCAGTTCAACTTGATCAATTTCCACATGATTTAATACAAGATTTAGTTGAGGTTTAGGGTTTAGTGAGTGTTTTGTTCCAAATACAATGCTTTTAGTTTTATAAATATTTAGGGCTAACTTATTCCTTTGCCACCCACTCTGAAACTAACTGCAGCTATTTGTTGAGTGTTGCAGTCATTTCAGTCGCTGTGGTAGCTGACGTGTATAGTGTTGAGTCATCCGCATACACAGACACACAGGCTTTACTCAAAGTCAGTGGCATGTCATTAGTAAGCAATGTAAAAAGCAAAGCCATAACACATGTGTTTTTCCAACAGCAGACTAGGATTGATAATGTCAAAAGCTGCACTGAGGGCCTCCCGGGTGGTGCAGAGATTCTGGGTTCGAGCCCAGGCTCTGCCACAGCTGGCCCCGACTGGGAAGCTCATGGCTTTACTCAAAGTCAGTGGCATGTCATGAGTAAAAAAAAAAAAAAATCAAGGGGCCTAAACAGCTACCCTGGGGAATTCCTGATTCTAACTGGATTATATTTGATAGGCTTCCATTAAAGAACACCCTCTGTGTTCTGTTAGACAGGTAACTCTTTATCCACAATATAGCAGGGGGTGTAAAGCCAGAACACCCTCTGTGTTCTGTTAGACAGGTAACTCTTTATCCACATTATAGCAGGGGGTGTAAAGCCTTAACACCCTCTGTGTTCTGTTAGACAGGTAACTCTTTATCCACATTATAGCAGGGGGTGTAAAGCCATAACACCCTCTGTGTTCTGTTAGACAGGTAACTCTTTATACACATTATAGCAGGGGGTGTAAAACAATAACACCCTCTGTGTTCTGTTAGACAGATAACTCTTTATCCATAGTATAGCAGGGGGTGTAAAGCCATAACACCCTCTGTGTTCTGTTAGACTGGTAACTCTTTATCCACATTATAGCAGGGGGTGTAAAGCCATAACACCCTCTGTGTTCTGTTAGACAGGTAACTCTTTATACACATTATAGCAGGGGGTGTAAAACAATAACACCCTCTGTGTTCTGTTAGACAGATAACTCTTTATCCATAGTATAGCAGGGGGTGTAAAGCCATAACACCCTCTGTGTTCTGTTAGACTGGTAACTCTTTATCCACATTATAGCAGGGGGTGTAAAGCCATAACACCCTCTGTGTTCTGTTAGACAGGTAACTCTTTATACACATTATAGCAGGGGGTGTAAAACAATAACACCCTCTGTGTTCTGGTAGACAGATAACTCTTTATCCATAGTATAGCAGGGGGTGTAAAGCCATAACACCCTCTGTGTTCTGGTAGACTGGTAACTCTTTATCCACAATATAGCAGGGGATGTAAAGCCATAACACCCTCTGTGTTCTGTTAGACTGGTAACTCTTTATCCACATTATAGCAGGGGGTGTAAAGCCATAACACATACGTTTTTCCAGCAACTATGATCGATAATGTCAAAAGCTGCACTGAAGTCTAACAAGACAGCCCCCACAATCATTTTATGATCAATTTCTCTCAGCCAATCATCAGTCATTTGTGTAAGTTCTGTGCTTGTTGGGTGTCAATTTATTTACTGTAAAATTGCATTGTATCTGGTCAAACACATTTTTTTTTACTATTCTTAGGTAGCGGAATGACTTTAGCTTCCCTCCACACCTTGGGGCACACGCTCTCTAGTAGGCTTAAATTGAAGACGTGGCAAATAGGAGTGGCGATATCGTCTGCTATTATCCTCAGTAATTTTCCATCCAGATTGTCAGACCCTGCTGGCTTGTCATTGTTGATAGACAACAATGCTTTTTTTCACCTCTTCCACACTGACTTTACGGAATTCAAAAGTACAATTCTTGTCTTTCATAATTTAGTCCGACTTGGATGTGTAGTGTCAGCGTTTGTTGCTGGCATGTCATCCCTAAGTTTGCTTATCTTGCCAATTAAAAAGTCATTAAAGTAGTTTGCGATATCAGTGGGTTTTGTAATGAATGAGCCATCTGATTCAATAAATTAAAGAGCCGAGTTGGATTTTTTTCCCCCAAAGCATAGTGTAATTTATTTGTATTTTTATTTAGTTTAGTCACATAATTTGTTCATTTTCCATACGTTTGCCAATCAGTTGGGCTGCCAGACTTAATTGCCATACCTTTTGCCTCATCCCTCTCATCCCTCTCAACCCTCTCAACCCTCTCAACCCTCTCATCCCTCTCATCCCTCTCATCCCTCTCAACCCTCTCAACCCTCTCAACCCTCTCATCCCTCTCATCCCTCTCAACCCTCTCATCCCTCTCATCCCTCTCATCCCTCTCATCCCTCTCAACCCTCTCATCCCTCTCATCCCTCTCAACCCTCTCATCCCTCTCAACCCTCTCATCCCTCTCAACCCTCTCATCCCTCTCAACCCTCTCAACCCTCTCAACCCTCTCATCCCTCTCAACCCTCTCATCCCTCTCATCCCTCTCAACCCTCTCATCCCTCTCAACCCTTTCATCCCTCTCAACCCTCTCATCCCTCTCAACCCTCTCAACCCTCTCATCCCTCTCAACCCTCTCATCCCTCTCAACCCTCTCATCCCTCTCATCCCTCTCAACCCTCTCATCCCTCTCATCCATACCATTTTTTAATTCCTCATCAATCCAAGGGTATTTAACAGTTTTCACAGTCATTTTCTTCATAATTTGATTAATGCTTATTAGTAACTGGAATAAGTATTTTCATAAATGTGTCAATTTGAGCATCTGGTTGCTCCTCATTACACACCACAGACCAGCAAATATTCTTCACATCATCAACATATGAATCACTACAAAACGTATTGTATGACCTCTTATACACTATATTAGGCCCAGCCTGTCCTCTTGTACACTATATTAGGCCCAGCCTGTCCTCTTATCCACTATATTAGGCCCAGCCTGTCCTCTTATACACTATATTAGGCCCAGCCTGTCCTCTTATACACTATATTAGGCCCAGCCTGACCTCTTATACACTATATTAGGCCCGGCCTGTCCTCTTATACACTATATTAGGCCCAGCCTGTCCTCTTGTACACTATATTAGGCCCAGCCTGTCCTCTTATCCACTATATTAGGCCCAGCCTGTCCTCTTATACACTATATTAGGCCCAGCCTGTCCTCTTATACACTATATTAGGCCCAGCCTGACCTCTTATACACTATATTAGGCCCAGCCTGACCTCTTATACACTATATTAGGCCCAGCCTGACCTCTTATACACTATATTAGGCCCAGCCTGACCTCTTATACACTATATTAGGCCCAGCCTGACCTCTTATACACTATATTACGCCCAGCCTGTCCTCTTATACACTATATTAGGCCCAGCCTGACCTCTTATACACTATATTACGCCCAGCCTGACCTCTTATACACTATATTAGGCCCAGCCTGTCCTCTTATACACTATATTAGGCCCAGCCTGACATCTTGTACACTATATTAGGCCCAGCCTGTCCTCTTATCCACTATATTAGGCCCAGCCTGACCTATTATACACTATATTAGGCCCAGCCTGTCCTCTTATACACTATATTAGGCCCAGCCTGACCTCTTATACACTATATTAGGCCCAGCCTGTCCTCTTATACACTATATTAGGCCCA
Organism: Oncorhynchus nerka; assembly: GCF_034236695.1. Lineage (NCBI taxonomy): Eukaryota > Metazoa > Chordata > Actinopteri > Salmoniformes > Salmonidae > Oncorhynchus > Oncorhynchus nerka. The sequence goes on from NC_088405.1 coordinate 99,256,043, forward strand.
GCCTGTCCTCTTATACACTATATTAGGCCCAGCCTGACCTCTTATACACTATATTAGGCCCAGCCTGACCTCTTATACACTATATTAGGCCCAGCCTGACCTCTTGTACACTATATTAGGCCCTGCCTGTCCTCTTATACACTATATTAGGCCCAGCCTGACCTCTTATACACTATATTAGGCCCAGTTTGACCTCTTATACACTATATTAGGCCCAGCCTGACCTCTTATACACTATATTAGGCCCAGCCTGTCCTCTTATACACTATATTAGGCCCAGCCTGACCTCTTATATACTATATTAGGCCCAGCCTGTCCTCTTATACACTATAGTGGGCCCAGCCTGTCCTCTTATACACTATATTAGGCCCAGCCTTTGGGACGGTGGTTTTCCTAGATATGGCTACTATATTGTGATCACTACATCCTATGGATCTGGATACTGCTTCAAAGAAAATATCTGCAGCGTTAGTAAAAATGTGATCAATTCTTATTGATGATTTAATTCCTGTGCTGTTTGTAACTACCCTGGTAGGTTGACTGATAACCTGAACCAGGTTACAGGCACTGGTTACAGTTTGAAGTTTTTTCTTGAGTGGGCAGCTTGATGAGAGCCAGTCAATATTTAAATCACCCAGAAAATATACCTCTCTGTTGATATCACATACATTATCAAGCATTTCACACATATTATCCAGATACTGACTGGTCTATAGCAGCTTCCCACCAGAATGGGCTTTAGGTGAGACCGATGAACCTGTAGCCATATGACTTCAACAGTATTTAACATTATCCAGATACTGACTGGTCTATAGCAGCTTCCCACCAGAATGGGCTTTAGGTGAGGCAGGTGAACCTGTAGCCATATTACTTCAACAGTATTTAACATTATCCAGATACTGACTGGTCTATAGCAGCTTCCCACCAGAATGGGCTTTAGATGAGGCAGATGAACTTGTAGCCATATTACTTCAACAGTATTTAACATTACCCAGATACTGACTGTCTATAGCAGCTTCCCACCAGAATGGGCTTTAGGCGAGGCAGATGAACCTGTAGCCATATTACTTCAACAGTATTTAACATTATCCAGATACTGACTGGTCTATAGCAGCTTCCCACCAGAATGGGCTTTAGGTGAGGCAGATGAACCTGTAGCCATATTACTACAACAGTATTTAACTTGAGATCCTCTCTAATCTTTACAGGAATGTGGTTCTGAATATAAACAGCAACACCTCCACCTTTGGCATTCCTGTCTCTTCTGTCGATGTTATAACCTTGTATTGCTACCACTGTATCATCAAAGTTTTTTTGATTGGGGAAGCCAAATCAAATAAAATGTATTGATATAGCCCTTCGTACATCAGCTGATATCTCAAAGTGCTGTACAGAAACCCAGCCTAAAACCCCAAACAGCAAGCAATGCAGGTGTAGAAGCACGGTGCCTAGGAAAAACTCCCTAGAAAGGTCAAAACCTAGGAAGGAACCTAGAGAGGAACCAGGCTATGTGGGGTGGCCAGTCCTCTTCTGGCTGTGCCGGGTGGAGATTATAACAGAACATGGCCAAGATGTTCAAATGTTCATAAATGACCAGCATGGTCGAATAATAATAAGGCAGAACAGTTGCAACTGGAGCAGCAGCACGGCCAGGTGGACTAGGGACAGCAAGGAGTCATCATGTCAGGTAGTCGTGAGGCATGGTCCTAGGGCTCAGGTCCTCCGAGAGAGAGAAAGAAAGAGAGAAGGAGAGAATTAGAGAACGCACACTTAGATTCACACAGGACACCGAATAGGACAGGAGAAGTACTCCAGATATAACAAACTGACCCCAGCCCCCCGACACATAAACTACTGCAGCATAAATACTGGAGGCTGAGACAGGAGGGGTCAGGAGACACTAGCCTCCAGTATTTATGCTGCAGTAGTTTATGTGTCTGGGGGCTAGGGTCAGTTTGTTATATCTGGAGTACTTCTCCTGTCCTATTCGGTGTGTATATATATATATATAAATGAATTTGATTTGATTTGATTTGTGGCCCCATCCGAGGACACCCCCGGACTGGGCCAAACAGGAAGGATATAACCCCACCCACTTTGCCAAAGCACAGCCCCCACACCACTAGAGGGATATCTTCAACCACCAACTTACCATCCTGAGACAAGGCTGAGTATAGGCCACAAAGATCTCCGCCATGGCACAACCCAAGGGGGGCGCCAACCCAGACAGGATGACCACATCAGTGAATCAACCCACTCAGGTGACGCACCCCTTCCAGACGAAGGTGTTGGAACTTCTGGATCCAGGGCGGCAAAGCGGTTTCTGGTCTGTGTCAGTTCCCGGCCTCAGCATCTCCATGGAGATGAGTGACGTACCTCCTGGTTGGTTGGTTGGGTGTGGAACTGCTCCAGGGAAGGGGGAGATCCCTTCATGGATGGAACCCTGTCTAGAACCGGCCAGTCGGCAGTGGAGAGCCAACACGCGTCCGGCTACTGGGGTGGAAGAAAAATCAAAAGTAGGTGGCGTGGCGTCCCCAGTAGCTTATGTACGTTTGCTACTTGCTCCCTAAGAGTAGCTACTTCGCTCCTGTAGTCCTCTGCAAGCTAGCAGTTGCTACATTGAAAGTCAACGAGGTCCACATTGTCCCGGAACAAAGTAAACGCAGCTCCTGCAACGTTGGCAACGTTCAGTAACGGCCTCCTTTGAGACTGCAGAGTCAGCTAGTTCAGGTTTCAATGTTTCACAGGTTTCAGTTTTGACAACAACAAACATACGTCGTCAGTCATGTCAGTAATATAATCCCCTTGATTGTACTCTCCTCTCCTCTCTCCTCCTCTCCTTCTGTCTCCTCCTCCTCTCCTTCTGTCTCCTCCTCCTCTCCTTCTGTCTCCTCCTCTCCTCCTCCTCTCCTTCTGTCTCCTCTCCTCTCTCCTCCTCTCCTTCTGTCTCCTCTCCTCTCTCCTCCTCTCCTTCTGTCTCCTCCTCTCTTTCTTTTTCCTCTCCTCCTCCTCTCCTTCTGTCTCCTCTCTCCTCCTCTCCTTCTGTCTCCTCTCCTCCTCTCCTTCTGTCTCCTCTCCACCTCCTCTCCTTCTGTCTCCTCTCCACCTCCTCTCCTTCTGTCTCCTCTCCTCCTCCTCTCCTTCTGTCTCCTCTCCTTCTGTCTCCTCTCCTCGTCTCCTCTCCACCGCTCCTCTCCTCTTCTCCCTCTCTCCTCCCCTCTTTCTCTCCATTTCTCCTCCTCTTCTCTCCTCTCCTCTCCTCTCCTGCTGTTCTCCTATATTAACATAATGGTCTGAATAGCAGCATCTCACCCAGGGGAAAACCTCTCTCCGGCGTTTGAAGTCGTAGGACGATGATATCAGCGTGAAAGGGCCTATTGTCCCTGTCTATGCTTGGAGCTGGTGTGTGTTTGTGTCTGTCCTTTTGTGTGTGAATGTGTGTGTGCATCCTTGTGTGTGTGCATCCCTCTGTGTGTGTGCGGCCCTGTGTGTGTGTGTGTGTGTGTGTGTGCGTTCCTGTGTGTTTGTGTCCCTGTGTGTGTGTGTGTGTGTGTGTGTGTGTGTGTGTGTGTGTGTGTGTGTGTATGTGTGTTCGTGATCAGCCTCTCCACCCAGCCTCTGAACCCTCCAATGTGATGCAGAGTCGAGGGTTGTGTAATGAGGTACAGCTGCCGCCTCTCAGCTTTGTCTTTGATTGGTTGATTAATTCAGATGAACCAGGAAGCCAATCAGTCAACAAGATAAGCACCTGCTTTTGATCGTCTCTGATCTGAGAGACCCGCCTCTCAGCTTTGTTTCAACCAATGAAATCAATATGCCTCAATGTTATCATAAACAGTAACATGTTCGTTTTATGATGTCAACAAGTGGATAAATAAAACACTGCCCTCTCATCCTGCTAGTTGGATGACGTTTGACATATGACATCAGGGCTGTAAATGGGGGGAGGTCACGTAGGGCTGTAAATGGGGAATGGGGGTCACGTAGGGCTGTAAATGGGGGGTTCACGTAGGGCTGTAAATGGGGGGGTCACTTAGGGCTGTAAATGGGGGGTCACGTAGGGCTGTAAATGGGGGAGGGGTCACTGTAAATGGGGGAGGGGTCACGGGCTGTAAATGGGGGAGGGGTCACGTAGGGCTGTAAATGGGGGAGGGGTCACGTAGGGCTGTAAATGGGGGGAGGGGTCACGTAGGGCTGTAAATGGGGGAGGGGTCACGTAGGGCTGTAAATGGGGGAGGGGTCACGTAGGGCTGTAAATGGGGAATGGGGGGTCACGTAGGGCTGTAAATGGGGGTCACTTAGGGCTGTAAATGGGGAATGGGGGTCACGTAGGGCTGTAAATGGGGGAGGGGTCACTTAGGGCTGTAAATGGGGGGGGTTCACTTAGGGCTGTAAATGGGGGAGGAGTCACTTAGGGCTGTAAATGGGGGGTCACTTAGGGCTGTAAATGGGGGGGTCACTTAGGGCTGTAAATGGGGGTCACTTAGGGCTGTAAATGGGGGGGGGGGTCACTTAGGGCTGTAAAAGTTATTTCACTTTGGGAACTTTGTTCTCTTGGAAAGTATTGAACACAGACAGTCTGCGGATGGCTTGATAGGACCTACCTAGTGTACTGTCCCTTTAAGTGTTACTGGACCAGAGTGGATGGATTGATAGGACCTACCTAGTGTACTGTCCCTTTAAGTGTTACTAGAACAGAGTGGGTGGCTTGATAGGACCTACCTAGTGTACTGTCCCTTTAAGTGTTACTAGACCAGAGTGGGTGGCTTGATAGGACCTACCTAGTGTACTGTCCCTTTAAGTGTTACTAGACCAGAGTGGTTGTTCAGAGCGGGTGTCATTGCTGTCAGACTGTGTGTCATGGTAAACCTTGAGAGAGGATAGCTTTGTTTGGTGAGAACCATTTCAACTGAAGCTACATACCGGTCATATGTGGTAGTGTGCATTCCAAGTAGTGTGGTAGTGTGCATTCCAAGTAGTGTGCATAGTGTGCATTCCAAGTAGTGTGCATAGTGTGCATTCCAAGTAGTGTGCATAGTGTGCATTCCAAGTAGTGTGCATAGTGTGCATTCCAAGTAGTGTGGTAGTGTGCATTCCAAGTAGTGTGGTAGTGTGCATTCCAAGTAGTGTAGTAGTGTGCATTCCAAGTAGTGTGGTAGTGTGCATTCCAAGTAGTGTGGTAGTGTGCATTCCAAATAGTGTGGATAGTGTGCATTCCAAGTAGTGTGCATAGTGTGCATTCCAAGTAGTGTGGTAGTGTGCATTCCAAGTAGTGTGGTAGTGTGCATTCCAAGTAGTGTGGTAGTGTGCATTCCAAGTAGTGTGCATAGTGTGCATTCCAAGTAGTGTGGTAGTGTGCATTCCAAGTAGTGTAGTAGTGTGCATTCCAAGTAGTGTAGTAGTGTGCATTCCAAGTAGTGTGGTAGTGTGCATTCCAAGTAGTGTGGTAGTGTGCATTCCAAGTAGTGTGGTAGTGTGCATTCCAAGTAGTGTGCATAGTGTGCATTCCAAGTAGTGTGCATAGTGTGCATTCCAAGTAGTGTGCATAGTGTGCATTCCAAGTAGTGTGGTAGTGTGCATTCCAAGTAGTGTGGTAGTGTGCATTCCAAGTAGTGTGGTAGTGTGCATTCCAAGTAGTGTAGTAGTGTGCATTCCAAGTAGTGTGGTAGTGTGCATTCCAAGTAGTGTGGTAGTGTGCATTCCAAGTAGTGTAGTAGTGTGCATTCCAAGTAGTGTGGTAGTGTGCATTCCAAGTAGTGTAGTAGTGTGCATTCCAAGTAGTGTGGTAGTGTGCATTCCAAGTAGTGTGGTAGTGTGCATTCCAAGTAGTGTGCATACTAATTTTAAGATAATTGTCATTGAAGTTTGTGGTCACTACTGGTTTCAGATCCGAGATAAGAGATATTGTTTTTGGTAATGGCTCAGAGTGATGTCCCACACCCAAGAAGCCTCAACCAATCACCAATCAGATATGATAGGCTTCACCTTGGGGTATCCAATGGAAGGTCATTTGGCTCCCAGTAGAGAGGTGATGCTGCCCAGACTGAGTGGTTCCTCAGGACAGGCTAGAGCCATGAGGAAGTGGGCCGGACCTCTCTCACTGTAAGGGGACATTGGCTGTGTTGATAGACAGACACATTTGACAGAACTAATCACAAATTCTAGTAACAAACCGCTTTCATGTTCTTGTATAAAAAACGAGTACAAATGTTTCGGTATACCGTGCAACACTAGTGTGTGGAGATGGAGCTGGTATCACCATCTAGCCCTGGCACAGGTAGACTAGGGTGGTAGTCATGCCAACCAGGGTGCCAGCTTCCCACACACACACACACACACACATACACACACACACACACACACACACATACACATACACACACACACACACATACACACACACACACACATACACACACACACACACACACACACACACACACACATATACACACACACACACACACACTAGTATTTTTCTAGAGCATGTCATCCTTTCGTCTCTGGCGTATCACATGATTAAACCAGTGACAAGGCCATGGGAAAGTGCTGATGTCACTTCCTTAGCGACTGCTTGACAACCATTGTTTCCGTATGGTCCAGCTAATGTCTTGTCATTGAGCTTTGCCGGCAGTGTTTTTATGAATGGAGCTTCTAGATTACAGAACACTGGTTGGGACACTTGGAAGACAATGGTCGTCAAGCCGTTGCCAAAACAAACGTTGTCAAGCTGTTGCTAGGGGGTAGTCGGGTCACTTGCGCCCTCAGAGGACGTGTGACGGTGCCAACCCTTGTGCGCCCTTTACCCTGGAGCGTGTGGCTGGCAGGGTGTGCTGGTCAAAGCAGAAGTGATGGTGTTAAGATGGTCAGAGAGATGGAGAGAGAGAACTGACACTGTTTACAGAGAGATGTAGAGATAAACAAATTAATGCCACTATCCTGCTTTACTTCTCCCCCCCCTGTCTCTCTCTCTCTCTGTCTCTCCCTCTCTGTCTCTCTCTCTCTCTCTCTGTCTCTCTCTCTCTCTCTCTGTCTCTCTCTGTCTCTCTCTGTCTCTCTCTCTCTGTCTCTCCCTCTCTGTCTCTCTCTCTCTGTCTCTCTCTCGGTCTCTCTCTCTCTGTCTCTCTCTCTCTCTGTCTCTCCCTCTCTGTCTCTCTCTCTCTCTCTCTGTCTCTCTCTCGGTCTCTCTCTCTCTGTCTCTTTCTCTCTGCCTCTTTCTCTCTCTCTCTCTCTCTCTCTCTCTCTCTCTCTCTCAATTCAATTTTTAAATTCAAGAGCTTTATTGGCATGGGAAACATTTGTTAACATTGCCAAAGCAAGTGAGGTAGATAATATACAAAAGTGAAATAAACTATACAAATATACAGTAAACATTACACATACAGAAGTTTCAAAACAATAGACATTACAAATGTCATATTATATATATACAGTGTTGTAACAATGTGCAAATAGTTAAAGTACACAAGATAAAATAAATAAGCATAAATATGGGTTGTATTTACAATGGTGTTTGTTCTTCACTGGTTGCCCTTTTCTCGTGGCAACAGGTCACAAATCTTGCTGCTGTGATGGCACACTGTGGAATTTCACCCAGTAGATATGGGAGTTTTTCAAAATTGGATTTGTTTTCGAATTCTTTGTGGATCTGTGTAATCTGAGGGAAATATGTGTCTCTATTATGGTCATACATTGGGCAGGAGGTTAGGAAGTGCAGCTCAGTTTCCACCTCATTTTGTGGGCAGTGAGCACATAGCCTGTCTTCTCTTGAGAGCCAGGTCTGCCTATGGCGGCCTTTCTCAATAGCAAGGCTATTCTCACTGAGTCTGTACATAGTCAAAGCTTTCCTTAATTTTGGGTCAGTCACAGTGGTCAGGTATTCTGCCACTGTGTACTCTCTGTTTAGGGTCAGTCACAGTGGTCAGGTATTCTGCCACTGTGTACTCTCTGTTTAGGGTCAGTCACAGTGGTCAGGTATTCTGCCACTGTGTACTCTCTGTTTAGGGTCAGTCACAGTGGTCAGGTATTCTGCCACTGTGTACTCTCTGTTTAGGGTCAGTCACAGTGGTCAGGTATTCTGCCGCTGTGTACTCTCTGTTTAGGGCCAGAGTTAAAGATGATGTTATAGCCTATTGGAATTTGTCGTCTGTATATTTTATAATGTCAATTGAGGATACCATCAACACCACAGGCCGTTTTTGAGTTGGAGGGTTTTTATTTTGTCCTGTAACTCATTCAAGGTAATTGGAGAATCCAGTGGGTTCTGGTCGTCTTTAATAGTTGATTCTAAGATTTGTATTTGATCATGTATTAGCTCTTTATTCTTTGTTATAGAGCCAAAAAGATTGGAGAAGTGGTTTACCCAGACATCTCCATTTTGGATAGATAATTATTTGTGTTGTTGTTTGGTGAAGTTGTTAGAGTCTATGGATTCTTCAATTACATTGAGCTGATTTCTGACATGCTGTTCCTTCTTTTTCCGTAGTGTATTTCTGTATTGTTTTAGTGATTCACCATAGTGAAGGCGTAGACTCAGGTTTTCCGGGTCTCTATGTTTTTGGTTGGACAGGTTTTTTCATTTCTTTCTTAGATTTTTGAATTCTTCATAAAACCATTTGTCATTGTTGTTCATTTTCTTCGGTTTTCTATTTGAGATTTTTAGATTTGACAGGGAAGGGAATGCTGTCACCTGCAGGCAGATGTTTGTCCCCCTGTGTGCTGAGGGTGTCAGGTTCTTGTCTGGTTCTGGCATTTAGGTTGCCACAGACTAGTACATGTCCCTGGGCCTGGAAATGATTGATTTCCCCCTCCAGGATGGAGAAGCTGTCTTCATTAAAGTATGGGGATTCTAGTGGGGGGATGTAGGGGATTCTAGTGGGGGATATAGGGATTCTAGTGGGGGATATAGGGGATTCTAGTGGGGGGATGTAGGGGATTCTAGTGGGGGGATGTAGGGGATTCTAGTGGGGGGATATAGGGGGATTCTAGTGGGGGATATAGGGGATTCTAGTGGGGGATATAGGGGATTCTAGTGGGGGATGTAGGGATTCTAGTGGGGGATGTAGGGGATTCTAGTGGGGGGGATGTAGGGGATTCTAGTGGGGGGATATAGGGGATTCTAGGGGGGGGTGTAGGGGATTCTAGTGGGGGATGTAGGGGATTCTAGTGGGGGATATAGGGAATTCTAGTGGGGGGATATAGGGGATTCTAGGGGGGGGTTGTAGGGGATTCTAGTGGGGGATATAGGGAATTCTAGTGGGGGGATATAGGGGATTCTAGTGGGGGGATATAGGGGATTCTAGTGGGGGATGTAGGGGATTCTAGTGGGGGGGGATGTAGGGGATTCTAGTGGGGGGATGTAGGGGATTCTAGTGGGGGGATGTATTGGGGATTCTAGTGGGGGATATAGGGAATTCTAGTGGGGGGATATAGGGGATTCTAGTGGGGGATATAGGGGATTCTAGTGGGGGGATGTAGGGGATTCTAGTGGGGGGATATAGGGGATTCTAGTGGGGGGATGTAGGGGATTCTAGTGGGGGGATGTAGGGGATTCTAGTGGGGGGATATAGGGGATTCTAGTGGGGGGGATATAGGTAGCACACAGGAGGACATTTGTCTCTGTTGAGATCATTTCCTTTTACATTTCGAGCCAAATGTAACATTTTCCTGTTTGGACTAATTTAAGAGTGGGTTAGGTCTGCTCTATACCAAATTAGCATACCCCCTGAGTCCCTTCCCTGTTTGACACCTGGTAGTTTGGTGGATTGGACTACCAGCTCTCTGTAACCTCGAGGGCAACCAGTGGGTCTGTCTCCTCTATACCACCCACCTGGTAGTTTGGTGGATGGGACTACCAGCTCTCTGTAACCTCGAGGGCAACCAGTGGGTCTGTCTCCTCTATACCACCCACCTGGTAGTTTGGTGGATGGGACTACCAGCTCTCTGTAACCTCGTGGGCAACCAGTGGGTCCGTCTCCTCTATACCACCCACCTGGTAGTTTGGTGGATGGGACTACCAGCTCTCTGTAACCTAGAGGGCAACCAGTGGGTCCGTCTCCTCTATAACAGGTTTCTTGCAGGATGACAATGTCTGTTTCATCGATTTCTTTGGTGAAGTCCGGGTTCCTGCTCTTTAGGCCAAAGGCAGATGACCTCAGACCTTGGATATTCCAGGATGATATAGTGAAGGCTTTGTGTTCCATAAAGTGTCCAATGTTGTTGGTCGTGTGGTTTGGCCTCAGACCAGTAAGTGTGAGCAGAGCCTGCTGAGCATCTAGTACATGCCATTGGCTTGGGCTTGTTTAAGAGTGGGGGTTGGGCCTGTTTGCCTGCTCACGGCCTGGGCGTATGTGTGACTTCCATGTTGAGGCCCTCTTTGCGGGGGTGGGGTGCATGGGGTGGGCACTAGGGGCATAGGTCTGATCTGGGGGGGCCTAAATGGGGTGTGGGTGTAACAGTATAACTTTAGACCGTCCTCTCTCCCATACCCGGGCGTGAATCAGGGACCCTCTGCACACATCAACAACAGTCACCCACAAAGCATCGTTACCCATCGCTCCAAAAAAGCCGCGGCCCTTGCAGAGCAAGGGGAACTACTACTTCAAGGTCTCAGAGCAAGTGACGTCGCCGATTGAAAAGCTATTTAGCGCGCACCTCCGCTAACTAAGCTAGCGTTTCACATCCGTTACACTCACCCCCCTTTTGACCTCCTCCTTTTCCGCAGCAACCAGTGATCCGGGTCACGGCACCAATGTAACAGTATAACTTTAGACCGTCCCCTCACCCATACCCGGGCGTGAATCAGGGACCCTCTGCACACATCAACAACAGTCACCCACAAAGCATCGTTACCCATCGCTCTACAAAAGCCGCGGCCCTTGCAGAGCAAGGGGAACCACTTCTTCAAGGTCTCAGAGCAAGTGACGTCACCGATTGAAACGCTATTTAGCGCGCACCACCGCTAACTAAGCTAGCCGTTTCACACCCCAAGTGTTGGGGCTGCGTTTGAGAGCGATGTCCTTTAGAGTCCGGGTAAAGGTGGGTACTGCTGCCTTGTATAGGTGGACCTGGTCATAGAGGCTGTTCAAGTCCAGGGTGGAGTGGTGGGCCAGGAAAACATTTGGTTTTGAAGCACAGTCATGGGAAATACTTGCGTTTACCCGCTGTGTGGTAGAAGGGTGGAAGTATTTTCGTGGTAGCAGGGTGGAGATAAACACTTGTACATTGGGGAAAGTAGAAGAAGCCTTTTCAATCACTCCCTTTCCTGCTGTGTTCTCAGGTGGTTTGTGCCTGTGTGTATTATCATGTGGCTGGGTGAGCCTAGTTGGTCCTCAGTAGGTCTAGGGTGCGCTGGGTCCTCAGACAAAAGGTCTAGGGTGCGCTGGGTGAAGCTAGTTGGTCCTCAGACAGAAGGGCTAGGGTGCGCTGGGTGAAGCTAGTTTGTCCTCAGACAGAATGTCTAGGGCGCGCTGGGTGAGCCTAGTTGGTCCTCAGACAGAAGGTCTAGGGTGCGCTGGGTGTATTATTATGTGGCTGGGTGAAGCTAGTTGGTCCTCAGACAGAAGGTCTAGGGTGCGCTGGGTGAAGCTAGTTGGTCCTCAGAAAGAAGGTCTAGGGTGCGCTGGGTGAAGCTAGTTGGTCCTCAGACAGAAGGGCTAGGGTGCGCTGGGTGAAGCTAGTTGGTCCTCAGACAGAAGGGCTAGGGTGCGCTGGGTGAAGCTAGTTGGTCCTCAGACAGAAGGTCTAGGGTGCGCTGGGTGAAGCTAGTTGGTCCTCAGACAGAAGGGCTAGGGTGCGCTGGGTGAAGCTAGTTGGTCCTCAGACAGAAGGTCTAGGGTGCGCTGGGTGAAGCTAGTTGGTCCTCAGACCAGAGGTCTAGGGCGCGCTGGGTGAGCCTAGTTGGTCCTCAGACAGAAGGTCTAGGGTGCGCTGGGTGTATTATTATGTGGCTGGGTGAAGCTAGTTGGTCCTCAGACAGAAGGTCTAGGGTGCGCTGGGTGAAGCTAGTTGGTCCTCAGACAGAAGGTCTAGGGTGCGCTGGGTGAAGCTAGTTGGTCCTCAGACAGAAGGGCTAGGGTGCGCTGGGTGAAGCTAGTTGGTCCTCAGACAGAAGGTCTAGGGTGCGCTGGGTGAAGCTAGTTGGTCCTCAGACAGAAGGGCTAGGGTGCGCTGGGTGAAGCTAGTTGGTCCTCAGACAGTAGGTCTAGGGTGCGCTGGGTGTATTATTATGTGGCTGGGTGAACCTAGTAGGTCCTCAGACAGAAGGTCTAGGGTGTGCTGGGTGAAGCTAGTTGGTCCTCAGACAGAAGGTCTAGGGTGCGCTGGGTGAAGCTAGTTGGTCCTCAGACAGAAGGTCTAGGGTGCGCTGGGGGAACCTAGTTGGTCCTCAGACAGAAGGGCTAGGGTGCGCTGGGTGAAGCTAGTTGGTCCTCAGACAGAAGGTCTAGGGTGCGCTGGGTGAAGCTAGTTGGTCCTCAGACAGAAGGTCTAGGGTGTGCTGGGTGAAGCTAGTTGGTCCTCAGACAGAAGGTCTAGGGTGCGCTGGATCCTCAGACAGAAGGTCTAGGGTGTGCTGGGTGTATTATCATGTGGCTGGGTGAACCTAGTTGGTCCTCAGACAGAAGGTCTAGGGTGCGCTGGGTGTATTATCATGTGGCTGGGTGAACCTAGTTGGTCCTCAGACAGAAGGTCTAGGGTGCGCTGGGTGTATTATCATGTGGCTGGGTGAACCTAGTTGGTCCTCAGACAGAAGGTCTAGGGTGCGCTGGGTGTATTATTATGTGGCTGGGTGAACCTAGTTGGTCCTCAGACAGAAGGTCTAGGGTGCGCTGGGTGAACCTAGTTGGTCCTCAGACAGTAGGTCTAGGGTGCGCTGGGTGAACCTCGTTGGTCCTCACACAGAAGGTCTAGGGTGCGCTGGGGGAACCTAGTTGGTCCTCAGACAGAAGGTCTAGGGTGCGCTGGGTGAACCTAGTTGGTCCTCAGACAGAAGGTCTAGGGTGCGCTGGGTGAACCTAGTTGGTCCTCAGACAGAAGGTCTAGGGTGCGCTGGGTGAACCTAGTTGGTCCTCAGACAGTAGGTCTAGGGTGCGCTGGGTGACCCTAGTTGGTCCTCAGACAGAAGGTCTAGGGTGCGCTGGGTGTATTATCATGTGGCTGGGTGAACCTAGTTGGTCCTCAGACAGAAGGGCTAGGGTGCGCTGGGTGTATTATTATGTGGCTGGGTAAACCTAGTTGGTCCTCAGACAGAAGGTCTAGGGTGCGCTGGGTGAACCTAGTTGGTCCTCAGACAGAAGGTCTAGGGTGCGCTGGGTGAACCTCGTTGGTCCTCAGACAGAAGGTCTAGGGTGCGCTGGGGGAACCTAGTTGGTCCTCAGACAGAAGGTCTAGGGTGCGCTGGGTGAAGCTAGTTGGTCCTCAGACAGAAGGGCTAGGGTGCGCTGGGTGAGCTAGTTGGTCCTCAGACAGAAGGGCTAGGGTGCGCTGGGTGAAGCTAGTTGGTCCTCAGACAGAAGGGCTAGGGTGCGCTGGGTGAAGCTAGTTGGTCCTCAGACAGAAGGTCTAGGGTGCGCTGGGTGAAGCTAGTTGGTCCTCAGACAGAAGGGCTAGGGTGCGCTGGGTGAAGCTAGTTGGTCCTCAGACAGAAGGGCTAGGGTGCGCTGGGTGAAGCTAGTTGGTCCTCAGACAGAAGGGCTAGGGTGCGCTGGGTGAAGCTAGTTGGTCCTCAGACAGAAGGTCTAGGGCGCGCTGGGTGAGCCTAGTTGGTCCTCAGACAGAAGGTCTAGGGTGCGCTGGGTGTATTATTATGTGGCTGGGTGAAGCTAGTTGGTCCTCAGACAGAAGGTCTAGGGTGCGCTGGGTGAAGCTAGTTGGTCCTCAGACAGAAGGTCTAGGGTGCGCTGGGTGAAGCTAGTTGGTCCTCAGACAGAAGGGCTAGGGTGCGCTGGGTGAAGCTAGTTGGTCCTCAGACAGAAGGTCTAGGGTGCGCTGGGTGAAGCTAGTTGGTCCTCAGACAGAAGGGCTAGGGTGCGCTGGGTGAAGCTAGTTGGTCCTCAGACAGTAGGTCTAGGGTGCGCTGGGTGTATTATTATGTGGCTGGGTGAACCTAGTAGGTCCTCAGACAGAAGGTCTAGGGTGTGCTGGGTGAAGCTAGTTGGTCCTCAGACAGAAGGTCTAGGGTGCGCTGGGTGAAGCTAGTTGGTCCTCAGACAGAAGGTCTAGGGTGCGCTGGGGAACCTAGTTGGTCCTCAGACAGAAGGGCTAGGGTGCGCTGGGTGAAGCTAGTTGGTCCTCAGACAGAAGGTCTAGGGTGCGCTGGGTGAAGCTAGTTGGTCCTCAGACAGAAGGTCTAGGGTGTGCTGGGTGAAGCTAGTTGGTCCTCAGACAGAAGGTCTAGGGTGCGCTGGATCCTCAGACAGAAGGTCTAGGGTGTGCTGGGTGTATTATCATGTGGCTGGGTGAACCTAGTTGGTCCTCAGACAGAAGGTCTAGGGTGCGCTGGGTGTATTATCATGTGGCTGGGTGAACCTAGTTGGTCCTCAGACAGAAGGTCTAGGGTGCGCTGGGTGTATTATCATGTGGCTGGGTGAACCTAGTTGGTCCTCAGACAGTAGGTCTAGGGTGCGCTGGGTGAACCTCGTTGGTCCTCACACAGAAGGTCTAGGGTGCGCTGGGGGAACCTAGTTGGTCCTCAGACAGAAGGTCTAGGGTGCGCTGGGTGAACCTAGTTGGTCCTCAGACAGAAGGTCTAGGGTGCGCTGGGTGAACCTAGTTGGTCCTCAGACAGAAGGTCTAGGGTGCGCTGGGTGAACCTAGTTGGTCCTCAGACAGTAGGTCTAGGGTGCGCTGGGTGACCCTAGTTGGTCCTCAGACAGAAGGTCTAGGGTGCGCTGGGTGTATTATCATGTGGCTGGGTGAACCTAGTTGGTCCTCAGACAGAAGGGCTAGGGTGCGCTGGGTGAAGCTAGTTGGTCCTCAGACAGAAGGTCTAGGGTGCGCTGGGTGAACCTAGTTGGTCCTCAGATAGTAGGTCTAGGGTGCGCTGGGTGACCCTAGTTGGTCCTCAGACAGAAGGTCTAGGGTGCGCTGGGTGTATTATCATGTGGCTGGGTGAACCTAGTTGGTCCTCAGACAGAAGGGCTAGGGTGCGCTGGGTGTATTATTATGTGGCTGGGTGAACCTAGTTGGTCCTCAGACAGAAGGTCTAGGGTGCGCTGGGTGAACCTAGTTGGTCCTCAGACAGAAGGTCTAGGGTGCGCTGGGTGAACCTAGTTGGTCCTCAGACAGAAGGTCTAGGGTGCGCTGGGTGAACCTCGTTGGTCCTCAGACAGAAGGTCTAGGGTGCGCTGGGTGAACCTCGTTGGTCCTCAGACAGAAGGTCTAGGGTGCGCTGGGTGAACCTTGTTGGTCCTCAGACAGAAGGTCTAGGGTGCGCTGGGGGAACCTAGTTGGTCCTCAGACAGAAGGTCTAGGGTGCGCTGGGTGAACCTAGGTGGTCCTCAGACAGTAGGTCTAGGGTGCGCTGGGTGAACCTAGTTGGTCCTCAGACAGAAGGTCTAGGGTGCGCTGGGTGAACCTAGGTGGTCCTCAGACAGTAGGTCTAGGGTGCGCTGGGTGAACCTAGTTGGTCCTCAGACAGAAGGTCTAGGGTGCGCTGGGTGAACCTCGTTGGTCCTCAGACAGAAGGTCTAGGGTGCGCTGGGTGAACCTCGTTGGTCCTCAGACAGAAGGTCTAGGGTGCGCTGGGGGAACCTAGTTGGTCCTCAGACAGAAGGTCTAGGGTGCGCTGGGTGAACCTAGGTGGTCCTCAGACAGTAGGTCTAGGGTGCGCTGGGTGAACCTCGTTGGTCCTCAGACAGAAGGTCTAGGGTGCGCTGGGGGAACCTAGTTGGTCCTCAGACAGAAGGTCTAGGGTGCGCTGGGTGAACCTAGGTGGTCCTCAGACAGTAGGTCTAGGGTGCGCTGGGTGAACCTAGTTGGTCCTCAGACAGAAGGGCTAGGGTGCGCTGGGTGTATTATTATGTGGCTGGGTGAACCTAGTTGGTCCTCAGACAGAAGGTCTAGGGTGCGCTGGGTGAACCTAGGTGGTCCTCAGACAGTAGGTCTAGGGTGCGCTGGGTGAACCTAGTTGGTCCTCAGACAGAAGGTCTAGGGTGCGCTGGGTGAACCTCGTTGGTCCTCAGACAGAAGGTCTAGGGTGCGCTGGGTGAACCTCGTTGGTCCTCAGACAGAAGGTCTAGGGTGCGCTGGGGGAACCTAGTTGGTCCTCAGACAGAAGGTCTAGGGTGCGCTGGGTGAACCTAGGTGGTCCTCAGACAGTAGGTCTAGGGTGCGCTGGGTGAACCTCGTTGGTCCTCAGACAGAAGGTCTAGGGTGCGCTGGGGGAACCTAGTTGGTCCTCAGACAGAAGGTCTAGGGTGCGCTGGGTGAACCTAGGTGGTCCTCAGACAGTAGGTCTAGGGTGCGCTGGGTGAACCTAGTTGGTCCTCAGACAGAAGGGCTAGGGTGCGCTGGGTGTATTATTATGTGGCTGGGTGAACCTAGTTGGTCCTCAGACAGAAGGGCTAGGGTGCGCTGGGTCCTCAGACAGAAGCTCTAGGGTACGCTGGGTGAACCTAGTTGGTCCTCAGACAGAAAGTTGAGGGCGCGCTGGGTGTTTGGACACCAGAGTTTAGACACACTGTGTTTGGGAAAAAGTTTTTTTTCTTCTATATATTTCCCATTTGAGTCCATATGTAGTACAATCTGTGTCTTGTGTTTGTCCTCAGTGGGTGTGGGGGGGTTGTCAGAAGGGCTATCAGGGTGGCTGACAGGGGGGTGCTCAGAGGGGGTGAGAGCCGTTGGGCCTAGGGTTTTTCTTTTGTCTGTTCTGCTGTGATGTCGACTCTATGGTCAGGGTCTGGTGTGGACTGTTCTGCTGTGGTGTCGAGACTTTTGTCCGGTGCTGAGGTGGGCTGTTCTGCTGGCTTCTCTGTGGGGGTGGCCACCTCTCTAGTGGGTTGTTCTCTGTCACATGCCACCCCCCTCACTCTCTCCTCCAGCAGTCTGATCCTCTCCTCTAGTGTTCTGCTCTTCTCCTGCTCCTGCTCTTTCTCCTGTTGTAGTTGTCTCACCACTGTCCAGAGTGCAGATATGTCTCTGTCCACCTCCAACTCTCCGGGTCTGGTTAAGGGGGTGTTGTTGTGCTGGACTGTTGTCTGGGTCTGTGCTGACTGAAGTGTAATCACCTGCTGTTCCAGTTCCACCTGCCTTACCTCCAGCTGGGTGAATTTATCCTTCATTTCAATGAGAGGGTAGTACTCTGTGCTGGGAGGTTGACTTTCCACTTAGGGTTGTTCATCTGTGGGGTTATATAATGAAGAGGTCTGGTCTGACCCGCTCGGGATGGCTTGTCTGTGGGGTTATATAATGAAGAGGTCTGGTCTGACCCGCTGGGGGTGGGGGTATATTTCTCAAGGGAGAGCTTCTCCTGCTGAGCTAATTCTTTAATTAGGTGGAAGTCCAGCTGAAACTGTTTGGAGTTACCCTGTACCATTACTGTTCCGGACTTATAGAGATTTATATTAGCTGACTCAGAGTCCTCGTTGTCTAGTATCCTGAGTTCCCACCCCTCGTTAACCCCCTCTCTAGGGTAGTGTGCTAATATAGCACTGTGCCATGCCAGGGGATGGTTTGTGTGGAAGATAAGGTTGCTGATGTTCCCATTTTTGTAATAGTCAGCCAAAAGTGTCTCTTGATTTTCCATAAGGAGCTTCATTTTGTAATATTTTCTTGCCCTATCCAGTCTTTACATACACAGGATACTGTATTTGAATTACCTCTGAACAGCAGGAGGGAGCTTCTAAGGCCTCTCCATTTGGTTGGGGTAGACTGTGTGACTCTCCTGCCATTGTTGGGCTAATGGGCTTTGACACCTCTCACTTGACACGTCAGTCCTAGTTGAAGCTGTATCAAGCTTGGCAGAATTATGTTAGAATTCAGTCCTTATAAAGTAATGTTGTGTATTTTTCTTCTTGGCTTTTGGAAATAGAATATAGTTTCAGACTAAACATTACTCACTCAGTTCCAGGTTGGATGGTGTTTTCAGGTTTCTGTTGTTTTCCAGAGAATTTGCTGTATAGGGTAATAAATCCTTGGTAGTTGTGAACCTTCCAGGTGATTCCGTAATTCCGTCCAGGTTGTAGGTTTTGAGTTTTGATTTGAAGTGAGGGTTATGTTGTAGAGGATAGCATCCTGTATATGTTCCTGACAAAAAAAATCCAAGTTTATCTAACTCTAAATCTATATTTTTTAAAGAAAACGCTGAAAAATGCAGGAGCTCATCTGATTGTGATCTCTGCTCTGCTCTGCTCTGTCTCTCTCTGTCTCTCTCTCTGTCTCTCTCTCTGTCTCTCTCTGTCTCTCTCTGTCTCTCTCTGTCTCTCTCTCTGTCTCTCTCTCTCTCTGTCTCTCTCTGTCTCTCTCTGTCTCTCTCTCTCTGTCTCTCTCTCTGTCTCTCTCTCTGTCTCTCTCTCTGTCTCTCTCTCTGTCTCTCTCTGTCTCTCTCTCTGTCTCTCTCTCTCTCTGTCTCTCTCTCTGTCTCTCTCTCTCTGTCTCTCTCTGTCTCTCTCTCTGTCTCTCTCTCTGTCTCTCTCTCTCTGTCTCTCTCTCTCTCTGTCTCTCTCTCTCTCTGTCTCTGTCTCTCTCTCTGTCTCTCTCTCTCTCTGTCTCTCTCTCTCTCTGTCTCTGTCTCTCTCTCTGTCTCTGTCTCTCTCTCTGTCTCTCTCTCTCTCTGTCTGTCTCTCTCTCTCTCTCTGTCTCTCTCTGTCTCTCTCTCTCTGTGTCTCTGTCTCTCTCAATTTAATTTGAAGGTCTTTATTGTCATTGGAAACATATGTTTACATTGCCAAAACAAATGAAATAGATAATAAACAAAGGTGAAATAAACAAGAGAAACATTAAACTAATCTAGACATTTGAAATGTTATATTGTTATCTATGTACAGTGTTGTAGCAATGTTGAAGTTTGAAAGAGAAAATAAATATGGGTTTTTTGTATTTACATTGTTGTTTGTTCCTGGTTACTGGTTGTCATGACGACCCATCTCGCTGCTGTGATGTCACACTGTGGTATTTCACCTAACAGATATGAGAGTTTATCAATGTTTCTGTTTTCAAATTCTTTATGTGGGTCTGTGTTTATTGTGGAAAGTTAAATCCGAAGATGAAGGCGGAGACTATTTCATGATAATATAATAGACTTGAATACAAGCAGCTCCACGGGACAAATCTCACGGGGAAGAAATGGTTGACATGTCCCTTGTAATAGTGAAAGGTCATGTTGTTTACGTGACAGTTCTTTCAATACATCATCCGTTCCGGGAAACACATTGGCCTTTCTGTTAGCGTGCAGACACACTGTACCAGGAGTCTAGGAAGGCAACACAACACAATCCAAGACAAAACATATCCCTTTGAGAAGTTACAACAGCTCACCCCAAATTCTGCCAGCACAGTGAGATCTGTAGGAAATATCTGTCTCCAATGTGGTCATATATTTGGCAGGAGGTTAGGAAGTGCAGCACAGTTTTTGTGGGCAGTGTGCACATAGCCTGTCTTCTCTAGAGAGCCAGTTCTGTTTATGGCAATAGCTATGCTCTAGTATTTCAGCTGGAAAATCTATTCGCTGTGGGGGAAAAGTTAGCGCGGGAGGGAGGGGGGGGGGGGTCCACCCTTTATTGGGGGTTCCCCCCAAAACACAATATGTATAAGTACTGAAAATCTTGGTTCTGGTGACTTTTTAAAAGACAAAAACTCAAATGCATCATTTCCACCCCCAGAAGTAATTCACTAACGAATTGGTGATTATAGTAAACGGGATGATGATAGTAAACAGGATGATGATAGTAAACAGGATGATGATAGTAAACGGGATGATGATAGTAAACAGGATGATGATAGTAAACAGGATGATGATAGTAAACAGGATGATGATAGTAAACGGGATGATGATAGGAAACGGGATGATGATAGTAAACAGGATGATGATAGTAAACAGGATGATGATAGTAAACAGGATGATGATAGGAAACGGGATGATGATAGGAAACGGGATGATGATAGGAAACGGGATGATGATAGTAAACGGGATGATGATAGGAAACGGGATGATGATAGGAAACGGGATGATGATAGTAAACGGGATGATGATAGGAAACGGGATGATGATAGGAAACGGGATGATGATAGGAAACGGGATGATGATAGGAAACGGGATGATGATAGTAAACGGGATGATGATAGTAAACAGGATGATTATAGTAAACGGGATGATTATAGTAAACGGGATGATGATAGTAAACAGGATGATTATAGGAAACAGGATGATTATAGGAAACGGGATGATGATAGTAAACGGGATGATTATAGGAAACGGGATGATTATAGTAAACGGGATGATGATAGGAAACGGGATGATGATAGGAAACGGGATGATGATAGTAAACGGGATGATGATAGTAAACGGGATGATTATAGGAAACGGGATGATTATAGGAAACGGGATGATTATAGGAAACGGGATGATTATAGGAAACGGGATGATTATAGGAAACGGGATGATTATAGGAAACGGGATGATGATAGGAAACGGGATGATTATAGGAAACGGGATGATTATAGGAAACGGGATGATTATAGGAAACGGGATGATGATAGTAAACAGGATGATTATAGTCAACGGGATGATGATAGGAAACAGGATGATTATAGGAAACAGGATGCATTTGAAGATTGAATGCTTCAGCGATCTAAAGAAACACAACCTTCTTTCTGGAATAAAAAAGTTAAAATCTAGACAAAAAATTAATTTGCCTGAAAATGAATTAGAAGCCATTGAATTAATGTCCATCACAAAGGGAGGACGTTGGAAATCTCTTCCCAGGTTCGTACTCTCGTTCTGACATAGTTTACGGCCTTGGTTAGAGCACTTTATTCTCCTGGGCTTTTTGGAAAACTATTTTAACGACGCCCTCCTGTAATTGAGCTCCTTGATGGAGAGAGTCACATGACGGCGGCTAGATGCTCTCCCTGCAGTCCGATCCTCAAGTCTGTTTGGACCAGCAATAACAGAGATAATAATACGAGAAGGGAGAGGGACCAAGAGGATCTACTTTCACATTTGAAATGTTCTTACTCGTTTCATTGCAGAGCAGAGGTGGAAAAAAGTACTCAATTGTCATACTTGAGTATCTTGAGACATAATTTACAGATGGCCAGGGGCACACTCTGACATCATTTACAGATAGCCAGGGGCACTCTGACATCATTTACAGATAGCCAGGGGCACACTCTGACATCATTTACAGATAGCCAGGGACACACTCTGACATCATTTACAGATAGCCAGGGGCACTCTGACATCATTTACAGATAGCCAGGGGCACTCTGACATCATTTACAGATAGCCAGGGGCACACTCTGACATCATTTACAGATAGCCAGGGGCACTCTGACATAATTTACAGATAGCCAGGGGCACACTCTGACATCATTTACAGATAGCCAGGGGCACTCTGACATCATTTACAGATAGCCAGGGGCACACTCTGACATCATTTACAGATAGCCAGGGACACACTCTGACATCATTTACAGATGGCCAGGGACACACTCTGACATCATTTATAAAGGAAGCATGTGTGTTTAGTGAGTCCACCAGATCAGAGGCAGTAGGGATGACCAGGGATGTTCTCTGTATAGTGAGTCCTCCAGATCAGAGGCAGTAGGGATGACCAGGGATGACCAGGGATGTTCTCTGTTTAGTGAGTACTCCAGATCAGAGGCAGTAGGGATGACCAGGGATGACCAGGGATGTTCTCTGTTTAGTGAGTTCTCCAGATCAGAGGCAGTAGGGATGACCAGGGATGTTCTCTGTTTAGTGAGTCCTCCAGATCAGAGGTAGTAGGGATGACCAGGGATGTTCTCTGTTTAGTGAGTCCACCAGATCAGAGGCAGTAGGGAGGACCAGGGATGTTCTCTGTTTAGTGAGTCCTCCAGATCAGAGACAGTAGGGATGACCAGGGATGTTCTCTGTTTAGTGAGTCCTCCAGATCAGAGGCTGTAGGGATGACCAGGGATGTTCTCTGTTTAGTGAGTCCTCCAGATCAGAGGCAGTAGGGATGACCAGGGATGTTCTCTGTTTAGTGAGTCCTCCAGATCAGAGGCAGTAGGGATGACCAGGGATGACCAGGGATGTTCTCTGTTTAGTGAGTCCTCCAGATCAGAGGCAGTAGGGATGACCAGGGATGACCAGGGATGTTCTCTGTTTAGTGAGTCCTCCAGATCAGAGGCAGTAGTGATGACCAGGGATGTTCTCTGTTTAGTGAGTCCACCAGATCAGAGGCAGTAGGGATGACCAGGGATGTTCTCTGTTTAGTGAGTCCTCCAGATCAGAGACAGTAGTGATGACCAGGGATGTTCTCTTGATAAGTGAGTCCTCCAGATCAGAGACAGTAGTGATGACCAGGGATGTTCTCTGTTTAGTGAGTCCTCCAGATCAGAGACAGTAGTGATGACCAGGGATGTTCTCTGTTTAGTGAGTCCTCCAGATCAGAGGCAGTAGTGATGACCAGGGATGTTCTCTGTTTAGTGAGTCCACCAGATCAGAGGCAGTAGGGATGACCAGGGATGTTCTCTGTTTAGTGAGTCCTCCAGATCAGAGGCAGTAGGGATGACCAGGGATGTTCTCTGTTTAGTGAGTCCTCCAGATCAGAGACAGTAGTGTGACCAGGGGGATGACCAGTGATGTTCTCTGTTTAGTGAGTCCTCCAGATCAGAGGCAGTAGGGAGGACCAGGGATGTTCTCTGTTTAGTGAGTCCTCCAGATCAGAGGCAGTAGGGACGACCAGGGATGTTCTCTGTTTAGTGAGTCCTCCAGATCAGAGGCAGTAGGGACGATCAGGGATGTTCTCTGTTTAGTGAGTCCTCCAGATCAGAGGCAGTAGTGATGTTCTCAGGGAGTTCTCTTGATCAAGTGCATGACCAGGGATGTTCTCTGAATCTCAGAGGCAGTTGAAGGGATGTTCTCTGCTGTGATGGCAGTAGTGATGACCAGGGATGTTCTCTTGATAAGTGCATGAATTGAATCTGAATTGAAGTGCTGCTGTGATGGCACACTCTCTCTCTCTCTCTCTCTGTCTCTCTCTTTCTCTGTGTGTGTCTCTCTCTCTCTCTCTCTGTGTCTCTCTCTTTGTCTCTCTATCTCTCTCTCTCTCTCTCTCTGTGTCTCTCTCTCTGTCTCTTTCTGTCTCTCTCTGTCATATACTGTCTCTCTATCTCTCGCTGTCTCTCCGTCTCTCTCTGTGTCGTATATACATCTCTCTCATGCTCAGACAAATAGGTCTTAATTGCTTGATTAGGTTACCATGACCACCATTTCCAGTCCTGAACATTTGAGTGTGTGTGTCAGTGTGTGTGTCAGTGTGTGTGTGTGTGTCAATGTGTGTGTGTGTCAGTGTGTGTGTGTGTCAGTGTGTGTGTGTGTCAGTGTGTGTGTGTCAGTGTGTGTGTTTCAGTGT
>NC_088405.1:99284597-99364597 GCF_034236695.1 Oncorhynchus nerka
TCTAGGTATAGTGTAGCCAGTAGGAGGGTCTAGGTATAGTGTAGCCAGGAGGAGGGTCTAGGTATAGTGTAGCCAATAGGAGGAGGGTATAGGTATAGTGTAGCCAATAGGAGGAGGGTCTAGGTATAGTGTAGCCAGGAGGAGGGTCTAGGTATAGTGTAGCCAGGAGGAGGGTCTAGGTATAGTGTAGCCAGGAGGAGGGAGGGTCTAGGTATAATGTAACCAGGAGGAGGGTCTAGGTATAGTGTAGCCAGGAGGAGGGAGGGTCTAGGTATAGTGTAGCCGGGAGGAGGGTCTAGGTATAGTGTAGGCAGGTGGAGGGGGTGTAGGTATAGTGTAGCCAATAGGAGGAGGGGGGTCTAGGTATAGTGTAGCCAGGAGGGTCTAGGTATAGTGTAGCCAATAGGAGGAGGGTATAGGTATAGTGTAGCCAATAGGAGGAGGGTCTAGGTATAGTGTAGCCAATAGGAGGAGGGGGTCTAGGTATAGTGTAGCCAGGAGGGGGTCTAGGTATAGTGTAGCCAGGAGGAGGGTCTAGGTATAGTGTAGCCAGGAGGAGGGTATAGGTATAGTGTAGCCAGGAGGAGGGTCTAGGTAGGGTATAGCCAGGAGGAGGGGGTTCTAGGTATAGTGTAGCCAGGAGGAGGGGGTTCTAGGTATAGTGTAGCCAGGAGGAGGGTCTAGGTATAGTGTAGCCAGGAGGAGGAGGGTCTAGGTATAGTGTAGCCAGGAGGAGGGTCTAGGTAGGGTATAGCCAGGAGGAGGGGGGTTCTAGGTATAGTGTAGCCAGGAGGAGGGTCTAGGTATAGTGTAGCCAGGAGGAGGAGGGTCTAGGTATAGTATAGCCAGGAGGAGGGGGGTTCTAGGTATAGTGTAGCCAGGAGGAGGGTCTAGGTATAGTGTAGCCAGGAGGAGGAGGGTCTAGGTATAGTGTAGCCAGGAGGAGGAGGGTCTAGGTATAGTGTAGCCAGGAGGAGGGGGGGGTCTAGGTATAGTGTAGCCAGGAGGAGGGTCTAGGTATAGTGTAGCCAGTAGGAGGGTCTAGGTATAGTGTAGCCAGGAGGAGGGGGTCTAGGTATAGTGTAGCCAGGAGGAGGGTCTAGGTATAGTGTAGCCAGGAGGAGGGTCTAGGTATAGTGTAGCCAGGAGGAGGGTCTAGGTATAGTGTAGCCAGTAGGAGGGTCTAGGTATAGTGTAGCCAGGAGGAGGGGGTCTAGGTATAGTGTAGCCAGGAGGAGGGGGGGTCTAGGTATAGTGTAGCCAGGAGGAGGGTCTAGGTATAGTGTAGCCAATAGGAGGAGGGTATAGGTATAGTGTAGCCAATAGGAGGAGGGTCTAGGTATAGTGTAGCCAGGAGGAGGGTCTAGGTATAGTGTAGCCAGGAGGAGGGGGGGTCTAGGTATAGTGTAGCCAGGAGGAGGGGGGGTCTAGGTATAGTGTAGCCAGGAGGAGGGTCTAGGTATAGTGTAGCCAGGAGGAGGGTCTAGGTATAGTGTAGCCAGGAGGAGGGTCTAGGTATAGTGTAGCCAGGAGGAGGGTCTAGGTATAGTGTAGCCAGGAGGAGGGTCTAGGTATAGTGTAGCCAATAGGAGGAGGGTATAGGTATAGTGTAGCCAATAGGAGGAGGGGGTTTTACGTCAGAAGTTAATGGTTCTCTGTAGAAAGACGGATGACTTTGGAATGTTTTGGGTGGACGGGAGGAGAGCACCGTGTTGACATAGGGGAGACGGATGGACATCTGTGGATTAGGTGAAGGAGGGGTTGAGGTCAGGAGGTGAGGTCAGATCCCCTGAAGGGAGTAATAAGGGTTTAGTATGCTACTCTTTTCCTGTTGAACCATAAGATGTAAGGATTGGAGAGAAGGAGGAAGTCTTAAGTGGGATATATACAGTGCCTTGCGAAAGTATTCGGCCCCCTTGAACTTTGCGACCTTTTGCCACATTTCAGGCTTCAAACATAAAGATATAAAACTGTATTTTTTGTGAAGAATCAACAACAAGTGGGACACAATCATGAAGTGGAACGACATTTATTGGATATTTCAAACTTTTTTAACAAATCAAAAACTGAAAAATTGGGCGTGCAAAATTATTCTGTATATCTGTGATGGGAGAACTGTTGGGTTGTCTGAATTACAGAACAGAACCTTTGGGCAGAATTAAACTTGGTTAAAGCTTCTCTAGTGTCCATGAGTAATTTCCTCTGAAAAATAAGAACCTAACAACATAATGGACTTCGCTGCTGTCGCTTCCCTGTCTCACTCTGACATTCTTCTGTTAATGACGATAACGTGTGGAGTACTTTGTCTGTGCCGAGGCAAATCATTTTAAAGATACATATATCCTCCTACCTCCACAGTTGTCATGTGAGATATTTGATTTAAAAAAAAAAAGTTTTGCCATGGTGATGATAATCGTGGCTGTTAGTGGGAGTTTTGTGATGATGGCACTGTGATTTTAGTCTTGGAAAAAAAACTGTAAAAAATGTTATGGATTTTTCCTAAACGTTAACGATCCCAAATGTGCTTTAAATATTTAAACATCATCGTTTGGAAATCCCGTTGTTAGTCTATACTGCCCATGTCCATACGTATAATATATTTACTGTTACTGTGTACACTACAATTCCTGACATTTAATTCTTGTAAAAATTCCCTGTTTTAGGTCAGTTAAGATCACCACTTTATTTTAAGAATGTGACATGTTAGAATAATAGTAGAGAGAATTATTTATTTCAGCTTTTATTTATTTCATCACATTCCCAGTGGGTCAGAAGTTTACATACGCTCAAGTAGTATTTGGTAGCATTGCCTTTACATTGTTTAACTTGGGTCAAATGTTTTGGGTAACCATCCACCAAGCTTCCCACAATAAGTTGGGTGAATTTTGGCCCATTCCTCCTGACAGAGCTGGTGTAACTGAGTCAGGTTTCTAGGCCTCCTTGCTCAAACACGCTTTTTCAGTTCTGCCCACAAATGTTCTATAGGATTGAGGTCAGGGCTTTGTGATGCCACTCCAATACCTTGACTTTGTTGTCCTTAAGCCATTTTGCCACAACTTTGGAAGTATACTTGGGGTCATTGTCCATTTGGAAGACCCATTTGCGACCAAGCTTTAACTTCCTGACTGATGTCTTGAGATGTTGCTTCAATATATCCACATAATTTTTCCCCTCATGATTCCATCTATTTTGTGAAGAGCACCAGTCCCTCCTGCAGCCAAGCACCCCCAAAACATAATGCTGCCACCCCCGTGCTTCACGGTTGGGATGGTGTTCTTCGGCTTGCAAGCCTCCCCCTTTTTCCTCCAAACGTAACAATGGTCATTATGGCCAAACAGTTCTATTTTTGTTTCATCAGACCAGAGGACATTTCTCCAAAAAGTATGATCTTTGTCCCCATGTGCAGTTGCAAACCGTAGTCTGGCTTTTTATGGCGGTTTTGGAGCAGTGGCTTCTTCCTTGCTGAGCGGCTTTTCAGGTTATGTCGATATAGGACTCGTTTTACTGTGGATATAGATACGGTTGTACCTGTTTCCTCCAGCATCTTCATAAGGTCATTTGATTTGCACTTTATTCTTGGGTATGATGCTACAAGTTTGGCACACCCCTATTTGGGGAGTTTCTCCTATTCTTCTTTGCAGATCCTCTCAGGTTGGATGTTGAGCGTCGCTGCACAGCTATTTTCAGGTCTCTCCAGAGAAGTTCGGTCGGGTTCAAGTCCGGGCTCTGGCTGGGCCACTCAAGGACATTTATAGACTTGTCCCAAAGCCACTCCTGCGTTGTCTTGGCTGTGTGCTAAGGGTCGTTGTCCTGTTGGAAGGTGAACCTTCGCCCCAGTTTGAGGTCCTGAGTGCTCTGGACCAGGTTTTCATCAAGGATTTCTCTGTACTTTTCTCATTTCATCTTTCCCTCGATCCTGACTGGTCTCCCAGTCCCTAATGCTGAAAAACATCCCCACAGCATGATGCTGCCACCAGCAGGTTTCCTCTGGATATGATGCTTGACATTCAGGCCAAAGAGTTCAATCTTGGTTTCATCAGACCAGAGAATCTTGTTTCTCATGGTCTGAGAGTCCTTTAGGTGCCTTTTGGCAAACTCCAAGTGGACTGTCATGTGCCTTTTACTGAGGAGTGGCTTCTATCTGGCCACTCTATCATAAAGGCCTGATTGGTGGAGTGCTGCAGAGATTGCTGTCCTTCTGGAAGGTTCTACCATCTCCATAGAGTAACTCCGGAGATCTGTCAGAGTGACCATTGGGTTCTTGGTCACCTCCCTGACCAAGGCCCTTCTCCTCCGATTGCTCAGTTTGGCTGGTGGGCCAGCTCTAGGAAGTTCTTGACACAGACAGGAAACAGTTGAGTGTGAAAAACCCAGCAGCGATGCAGTTCTTGACACACTCAAACCGATGAGCCTTGCACCTACTACCATACCCTGTTCAAAGGCACTTACATATTTTGTCTTGTCCCATTCACCCTCTGAACATACACAATCCATGTCTCAATTGTCTCAAAACAAAAAAAAAATCCTGTCTCCTCCACTTCATCTACACTGATTTAAAGTGGCATCAATAAGGGATCATATCTTTCACCTGGATTCACCTGGTCAGTCTATATCATGGAAAGAGCAGGTGTTCTTAATGTTTTGTGTCACTCAATAATAACTGGTAATAACAGTATGACAGCATATACCGTGGTAAGAAATAACACTCTTCTAACACTACTTAGTTATTACTATATACTCTTTATAATATGTATATATAATACATTTATAAACTAAACCTTTATACACATTTTTTTTTTTTAACCTCTCTTCTACATTATATTCCAAATTGTGTAAATCTAAACGATATATAAATGATCGGGGGTTTGTGATTTTTAGCCAATATACCACTGCTAAGGGTTGTGTTCACGGCACTCCACTGCTAAGGGTTGTGTTCACGGCACTCCACTGCTAAGGGTTGTGTTCACGGCACTCCACTGCTAAGGGTTGTGTTCACGGCACTCCACTGCTAAGGGTTGTGTTCACGGCACTCCACTGCTAAGGGTTGTGTTCACGGCACTCCACTGCTAAGGGTTGTGTTCACGGCACTCCACTGCTAAGGGTTGTGTTCACGGCACTCCACATTGCTTCAGAACAGCCCTTAGCTGTAGTATATTGGCCACCACACCCCCCTCCCAGGTCTTATTGCTTAAATATACACACAAATATATACACATTGAAAGAGAACATAATCCAAATATTCATCAGACTAAACTAAGCTAAGCTAAACTAAACTAAGCTAAACTAAGCTAAACTAAGCTAAGCTAAGCTAAGCTAAGCTAAACTAAACTAAACTAAACTAAGCTAAGCTAAACTAAACTAAGCTAAACTAAGCTAAACCAAACTAAACTAAACTAAACTAAACCAAACCAGAAAGTTTGTTTTGAATCTGGTGTCGTTTTGTGTATCAGTTCATAAACTACAGTAGGGTTGTACATTTTGGGGAAAATTCAGAGGTGGAAACTTTCCGTGGGAATTAACGGGAATATATGGGAATTAACGGGAATATATGGGAATTAACGGGAATATATGGGAATATATGGGAATTAACAGGAATATATGGGAATTAACGGGAATATATGGGAATTAACAGGAATATATGGGAATTAACGGGAATATATGGGAATTAACAGGAATATATGGAAATTAACGGGAATATATGGGAATTAACAGGAATATATGGAAATTAACGGGAATATATGGGAATTAACGGGAATATATGGGAATTAACGGGAATATATGGGAATTAACAGGAATATATGGGAATTAACGGGAATATATGGGAATATATGGGAATTAACGGGAATATATGGGAATTAATGGGAATATATGGGAATATATGGGAATTAATGGGAATATATGGGAATTAACGGGAATATATGGGAATTAACAGGAATATATGGGAATATATGGGAATTAACGGGAATATATGGGAATTAACGGGAATATATGGGAATATATGGGAATTAACGGGAATATATGGGAATATATGGGAATTAACGGGAATATATGGGAATTAACGGGAATATATGGGAATATATGGGAATTAACGGGAATATATGGGAATTAACGGGAATATATGGGAATTAACAGGAATATATGGGAATATATGGGAATTAACGGGAATATATGGGAATTAACGGGAATATATGGGAATTAACGGGAATATATGGGAATATATGGGAATTAACGGGAATATATGGGAATTAACGGGAATATATGGGAATATATGGGAATTAACGGGAATATATGGGAATATATGGGAATTAACGGGAATATATGGGAATTAACGGGAATATATGGGAATATATGGGAATTAACGGGAATATATGGGAATATATGGGAATTAACGGGAATATATGGGAATATATGGGAATTAACAGAAATATATGCAAATTAATATTAATACCATTTATAAGTAGATGTTTTTTCGCATTAGATATATTTACCACATCCTATGGAGACAGAAACATAAACCTTTACCTTTTCATAAGTAATTTCAAATGATTAAATCCTTCCAATAGAAATAAAAAAATGATTTAGTTACGAATTTAACTTTAATTAAATGAGATGACTCTTCACATGGGATGATTTCACTGAACAACAAGTTAAAGGGAATATTGAATGATACCCAAAAATGTTTTCAACAAAATGATAGTCTAGAAACTAAAGCTTTGGTTGTCTTCCTCTCAGGCTTCCATGTCTTCCCCCTGGACCTCCTCAATGTCCGCCTCTTGAACATCAGACTCTGAGGCCTCGTCTTCACTGTCACTTTCCAACCTTGTTGAGGATGGCTCGTTGTCAGGCTCAAAAAGCCTAAAAAATGCCTGGATGGTCACCAATTTTTCAACCCTTGTATTGGTCAGCCTGTTTGCGTGCTTTGGTGTGTGTGTTCCCAAACAAGGACCAGTTGCTCCTGAGGTGGCTGATGTTGGTGGGATTTGGAGGATGATGGAGTTAACAGGGGAAAGAGCCTCAGATCCACAAAGTCCCTTCTGCCAGGTGGCTGATGAGATATGTTGGCACGACTGCCATCTCTATCCCAAAGCCCTTGCTTGAAAGTGTACTTCGCCAGACTGCCAAGATACTTGACCTCATCCAGGCCAAGGTGGTGAGACACGGTAGTGATGACACTGTAGACCTTGTTGATCTCTGCACCAGACAGGATGCTCTTCCCAGCATACTTGGGGTCCAACATGTACGCTGCGGCGTGTATGGGCTTCAGGCAGAGGTCTTCACGCTTTTGATGTTTTTCAGAACTGCCGTTTCCTCTGCTTGGAGCAACAGTGAAGTGGGCAGGGCAATACGGATTTCTTCTCTTACATCGGCAAGCAGAGTCTGAACATTAGACAGGATGGCATTGTCTCCCTCAATCTGTGCAATGTCTACTGCTATAGGTTTCAGGAGTTTCAGGCTGCTTACCACTCTCCCAAAATACATCATCCTGGAGGATCCTCTTGATGGGGCTGTCCATATCAGCAGACTGTGATATGGCCATTTCTTGGAGAGACTCCTTCCCCTCCAGGAGACTGTCAAACATGATGACAACACCACCCCAATGGGTGTTGCTGGGCAGCTTCATTGTGGTGCTCTTATTCTTTTCACTTTGTTTTGTGAGGTAGATTGCTGTTATAACTTGATGACCCTTCACATACCTAACTATTTCCTTGGCTCTCTTGTAGAGTGTATCCATTGTTTTCAGTGCCAAGATGTCCTTGAGGAGCAGATTCAATGCATGAGCAGTACAGCCAATAGGTGTGATGTGAGGGTAGGACTCCTCCACTTTAGACCAAGCAGCCTTCATGTTCGCAGCATTGTCTGTCACCAGTGCAAATACCTTCTGTGGTCCAAGGTTATTGATGACAGACTTCAGCTCATCTGCAATGTAGAGGCCGGTGTGTCTAGCTTCCCAGGCTTAAGCTTCCCAGGCTTAAGCTTCCCAGGCTTAGCTTCCCAGGCTTAGCTTCCCAGACTTAGCTTCTCAGGCTTAGCTTCCCAGGCTTAGCTTCCCAGGCTTAGTTTACCAGGCTTAGCTTCTCAGGCTTAGCTTCTCAGGCTTAGCTTCCCAGGCTTAGTTTACCAGGCTTAGTTTACCAGGCTTAGCTTCTCAGGCTTAGCTTCCCAGGCTTAGCTTCCCAGGCTTAGCTTCCCAGGCTTTAGCTTCCCAGGCTTAGCTTCCCAGGCTTAACTTCCCAGGCTTAACTTCCCAGGCTTAGCTTCCCAGGTTTAGCTTCCCAGGTTTAGCTTCCCAGGTTTAGCTTACCAGGCTTAGCTTCTCAGGCTTAGCTTCTCAGGCTTAGCTTCCCAGGCTTAACTTCCCAGGCTTAACTTCCCAGGCTTAGCTTCCCAGGCTTAGCTTCCCAGGCTTAGCTTCCCAGGCTTAGCTTCCCAGGCTTAGCTTCCCAGGCTTAGCTTCCCAGGCTTAGCTTCCCAGGCTTAGCTTCCCAGGCTTAGCTTCCCAGGCTTAGCTTCCCAGGCTTAGCTTCCCAGGCTTATAGCTTCCCAGGCTTAGCTTCCCAGGCTTAGCTTCCCAGGCTTAGCTTCCCAGGCTTAGCTTCCCAGGCTTAGCTTCCCAGGCTTAGCTTCCCAGGCTTAGCTTCTCAGGCTTAGCTTCCCAGGCTTAGCTTACCAGGCTTAGCTTCCCAGGCTTCCCAGGCTTAGCTTCCCAGGCTTAGCTTCCAGGCTTCCCAGGCTTAGCTTACCAGGCTTAGCTTCTCAGGCTTAGCTTCCCAGGCTTAGCTTCCCAGGCTTAGCTTCCCAGGCTTATACATTCCCAGGCTTAGCTTCCCAGGCTTAGTTTACCAGGCTTAGCTTCTCAGGCTTAGCTTCTCAGGCTTAACTTCCCAGGCTTAGCTTACCAGGCTTAGCTTCCCAGGACTTCCCAGGCTTAGCTTCCCAGGCTTAGCTTACCAGGCTTAGCTTCCCAGGCTTAGCTTACAGGCTTAGCTTCCCAGGCTTAGCTTCCCAGGCTTAGCTTCCCAGGCTTAGCTTCCCAGCTTCCCAGGCTTAGCTTCCCAGGCTTTTCCCAGGCTTAGCTTCCCAGGCTTAGCTTCCCAGGGCTTACCAGGCTTAGCTTCCCAGGCTTAGCTTCTCAGGCTTAGCTTCCCAGGCTTAGCTTACCAGGCTTAGCTTCCCAGGCTTAGCTTACCAGGCTTAGCTTCTCAGGCTTAGCTTACCAGGCTTAGCTTCCCAGGCTTAGCTTACTAGGCTTAGCTTCCCAGGCTTATACATTCCCAGGCTTAGTTTACCAGGCTTAGCTTCTCAGGCTTAGCTTCTCAGGCTTAACTTCCCAGGCTTAGCTTACCAGGCTTAGCTTCCCAGACTACTTAGCTTCCCAGGCTTATACCTTCCCAGGCTTATACCTTCCCAGGCTTATACCTTCCCAGGCTTAGCTTCCCAGGCTTATAGCTTCCCAGGCTTAGCTTCCCAGGCTTAGCTTTTCAGGCTTAGCTTCTCAGGCTTAGCTTCCCAGGCTTATAGCTTCCCAGGCTTAGCTTCCCAGGCTTAGCTTCTCAGGCTTAGCTTCTCAGGCTTAGCTTCCCAGGCTTAGCTTCCCAGGCTTAGCTTCCCATGGAAACATTTCCGGAAATTTCCCAGAAGGTTTCCGACCCTTTGCAACACTGTATGTTCCATGGAATCTGTGGAACTATTTTTTATTATATTTATTATTTTTTTTATTTTGCAATAAATGTTTTGGTCCTTAATTTCAAAATGTTGGGAAAGTTATCAGAACTTAACAAACCTAATCAACCATGAATGATTTCACATTAGTCCCAGTATGCGACGGACAATGAAAGGTAGGTGAATGAAAAGCAGCAAGGTCACACCAGATCCTCTGCAGTATTAGACGTTTCTCCAGGTCCCCGTGCAAGTTCAATACAGTCCACTAGGGGCAACGCCAGCGCATATTACCATCTAGTAGGCTGGCGGCTTGTTAGTGTGGAGGGGGTTAGAGGAAGAGCTTAAAGTGCCACTGCTCTGAGGATCCTAGTTTCATTCCCAGGGGTGCTAGGTACTCGTTTAGTTCCCTTACAAATCCCCTTACAAATGTTGAATACTGCAGTGAGACCTTTAGATCAGAAATGGTTCTGTTTGTGTTGTGTCACCAGGTGTGGTCCATGTTCACAGCCATCCTGAGGAAGAGTGTGAGGAACCTGCAGACCAGCACAGAGGTGGGCCTCATACAACAGGTCTTGTCCAAGCTGAGCTCTGTGGATGACATGATCGCAGGTAGGGGAACACACACACACACACACACAGAAAGTGGTATAGAATATAATAGTCAATTGACCTCCAAGCTAGATGGACTAGACATGACTAGCCCTGACTAGCCCTGACTAGCCCTGACTAGACCTGACTAGACCTGACAAGACATTACTAGACCAGACCAGACTAGCCCTGACTAGACATTCCTAGCCCTGACTAGACATTCCTAGCCCTGACTAGACATTACTAGACCTGACTAGAACTCACTAGAAATTACTAGACATTACTAGACCTGACTAGACGTGACTAGACATTCCTAGACCTGACTAGACCACTAGACATTACTAGACATTACTATCCCAGACCAGACCAGACTAGACCAGACTAGACCAGACTAGCCCTGACTAGACATTACTAGACATTACTAGACCAGACTAGACCAGACTAGACCAGACTAGCCCTGACTAGACATTACTAGACGTGACTAGACCTCACTAGACATTACTAGATGTGACTAGACCTGACTAGATATTACTAGACCTGACTAGACCTGACTAGCCCTGACTAGACATTACTAGACATTACTAGTCCAGACTAGGCCAGACTAGACATGATGACTAGCCCTGACTAGCACTGACTAGACATTCCTAGACTTGACTAGCCCTGACTAGACATTACTAGACCTGACAAGACCAGACTAGACATTACTAGCCCTCACTAGACATTAATAGCCCTGACTAGCCCTGACTAGACCAGACTAGACCAGACTAGACCAGACTAGACAATACTAGACCTGACTAGACATGACTAGCCATGACTAGACATTACTAGCCCTGACTAGACATTACTAGCCCTGACTAGCCCTGACTAGACATTACTAGACAATACTATACCTGACTAGACAATACTAGCCCTGACTAGACAATACTAGCCCTGACTAGACATTACTAGCCCTGACTAGACATTACTAGCCCTGACTAGACATTACTAGCCCTGACTAGACATTACTAGCCCTGACTAGACATTGCTAGCCCTGACTAGACATTGCCCTGACTAGCCCTGACTAGACATTACTAGACCTGACTAGACATTACTAGACATTACTAGACCTGACCAGCCCTGACTAGACATTACTAGCCCTGACTATACCTGACTATACCTGACTATACCTGACTAGACCTGACTAGACCTGACTAGCCCTGACTCGACATTACTAGCCCTGACTCGACATTACTAGCCCTGACTCGACATTACTAGCCCTCACTAGACATTACTAGCCCTCACTAGACATTACTAGACCTCACTAGACATTACTAGACCTCACTAGACATTACTAGATGTGACTAGACCTGACTAGATATTACTAGACCTGACTAGACCTGACTAGACATTACTAGACATTACTAGTCCAGACTAGGCCAGACTAGACATGACTAGCCCCTAGCCCTGACTAGCACTGACTAGACATTCCTAGACTTGACTAGCCCTGACTAGACATTACTAGACATTACTAGACCTGACAAGACCAGACTAGACATTACTAACCCTCACTAGACATTATTAGCCCTGACTAGCCCTGACTAGACCTGACTAGACATTACTAGCCCTGACTAGACATTACTAGACCAAACTAGACCAGACTAGACCTGACTAGACAATACTAGACCTGACTAGACAATACTAGACCTGACTAGACATGACTAGCCATGACTAGACATTGCTAGACTTGACTAGCGCTGACTAGACATTACTAGCCTTGACTAGACCTGACTAGACATTACTAGCCATTACTAGACCAGACTAGACCTGACTAGACATTACTAGCCTTGACTAGACCTGACTAGACATTACTAGCCATTGACTAGACCAGACTAGACCTGACTAGCCATGACTAGACATTACTAGACCAGACTAGACCTGACTAAACATTACTAGCCATTACTAGACCAGACTAGACCTGACTAGCCATTACTAGCCATTACTAGACCAGACTAGACCTGACTAGCCCTGACTAGACCAGACTATCCCTGACTAGACCAGACTATCCCTGACTAGACATTACTATCCCTGACTAGACATTACTATCCCTGACTAGACATGACTAGACATTACTAGACCAGACTAGACCAGACAATACTATCCCTGACTAGACATGACTAGACATTTCTAGCCCTGACTAGACATTACTAGACCTGACTAGACATTACTAGACTAGACCTGACTAGACCTGACTAGCCCTGACTAGATCTGACTAGCCCTGACTAGATCTGACTAGCCCTGACTAGACATTACTAGACCTGACTAGACATTACTAGCCCTGACTAGACATTACTAGCCCTGACTAGACATTACTAGCCCTGACTAGATATTACTAGCCCTGACTAGACATTACTAGCCCTGACTAGATATTACTAGCCCTGACTAGATATTACTAGCCCTGTCTAGACATTACTAGCCCTGACTAGACATTACTAGCCCTGACTAGACATTACTAGCCCTGACTAGATATTACTAGCCCTGACTAGACATTACTAGCCCTGACTAGATATTACTAGCCCTGACTAGACATTACTAGCCCTGACTAGATATTACTAGCCCTGTCTAGACATTACTAGCCCTGTCTAGACATTACTAGCCCTGACTAGACATTACTAGCCCTGACTAGATATTACTAGCCCTGACTAGACATTACTAGCCCTGACTGATATTACGTCTGCTTGTTCTGACTAGATATTACTAGCCCTGTCTAGACATTACTAGCTCCTGACTAGACATTACTAGCCGTCTGACTAGTTCTATGTTAGCCCTGACTAGATATTACTAGCCCTGACTAGATATTACTAGCCCTGACTAGACATTACTAGCCCTGACTAGATATTACTAGCCCTGACTAGATATTACTAGCCCTGACTGCTCTGTCTGTATGCTACGTCTTGATGTTGCTCTATTACTAGCCCTGACTAGATATTACTAGCCCTGACTAGATATTACTAGCCCTGACTAGATATTACTAGCCCTGACTAGACCTTCCCATGTCTGGAAGCTTGTTCTATGTTGCTCTGTCTATATGCTGTCTTGCTTGTTCTATGTTGTTCTGTTTGACACACATAACTGTCTGTATGCATGTTCTACACTTTCTGTCAAAATGCTTGAAGACATGGCTAAAGGTCAATCAGATTTGTGAACATGCTTGTTCTATGTTGCTCTGTCTATGCTACGTCTTGCTGTGTGTTGCGTCTTGCTTTCCATGTTGTCTGTTGTCTGCTAGTCTTGCTTGTTCTAGTTGTGTGGAAACGTCTTTTTATGTTCTGTTTTGTCTTGCTTGTTCTATGTTGCTCTGTCTGTATGCTACGTCTTGCTTGTTCTATGTTGCTCTGTCTGTATGCTACGTCTTGCTTGTTCTATGTTGCTCTGTCTGTATGCTACGTCTTGCTTGTTCTATGTTGCTCTGTCTGTATGCTACGTCTTGCTTGTTCTATGTTGCTCTGTCTGTATGCTACGTCTTGCTTGTTCTATGTTGCTCTGTCTGTATGCTACGTCTTGTCCTATGTTGTTCTGTCTGTATGCTACGTCTTGCTTGTTCTATGTTGCTCTGTCTGTATGCTACGTCTTGCTTGTTCTATGTTGCTCTGTCTGTATGCTACGTCTTGCTTGTTCTATGTTGCTCTGTCTGTATGCTACGTCTTGCTTGTTCTATGTTGCTCTGTCTGTATGCTACGTCTTGCTTGTTCTATGTTGTTCTGTCTGTATGCTACGTCTTGCTTGTTCTATGTTGCTCTGTCTGTATGCTACGTCTTGCTTGTTCTATGTTGTTCTCTGTCTGCTTGTTCTATGTTGCTCTGCTACGTCTTGCTTGTTCTATGTTGCTCTGTCTGTATGCTACGTCTTGCTTGTTCTATGTTGCTCTGTCTGTATGCTACGTCTTGCTTGTTCTACGTCGTCTTGCTTGTTCTATGTTGCTCTGTCTGTATGCTACGTCTTGCTTGTTCTATGTTGCTCTGTCTGTATGCTACGTCTTGCTTGTTCTATGTTGTTCTGTCTGTATGCTACGTCTTGCTTGTTCTATGTTGCTCTGTCTGTATGCTACGTCTTGCTTGTTCTATGTTGCTCTGTTCTTGTCCTATGTTGTTCTGTCTGTATCCTATGCGTCTTGCTTGTTCTATGTTGCTCTGTCTGTATGCTACGTCTTGCTTGTTCTATGTTGCTCTGTCTGTATGCTACGTCTTGCTTGTTCTATGTTGCTCTCTGTCTGTATGTTGCTCTGCTACGTCTTGCTTGTTCTATGTTGTTCTGTCTGTATGCTACGTCTTGCTTGTTCTATGTTGCTCTGTCTACGTCTTGCTTGTTCTATGCTCTGTCTACGTCTTGCTTGTTCTATGTTGCTCTGTCTGTATGCTACGTCTTGCTTGTTCTATGTTGCTCTGTCTGTATGCTACGTCTTGCTTGTTCTATGTTGCTCTGTCTGTATGCTACGTCTTGTTCTATGTTGCTCTGTCTGTATGCTACGTCTTGCTTGTTCTATGTTGTTCTATCTGTATGCTACGTCTTGCTTGTTCTATGTTGCTCTGTCTGTATGCTACGTCTTGCTTGTTCTATGTTGCTCTGTTTGTATGCTACGTCTTGCTTGTTCTATGTTGCTCTGTCTGTATGCTACGTCTTGTTTGTTCTATGTTGCTCTGTCTGTATGCTACGTCTTGCTTGTTCTATGTTGCTCTGTCTGTATGCTACGTCTTGTTCTATGTTGCTCTGTCTGTATGCTACGTCTTGCTTGTTCTATGTTGTTCTGTCTGTATGCTACGTCTTGCTTGTTCTATGTTGCTCTGTCTGTATGCTACGTCTTGCTTGTTCTATGTTGTTCTGTTTGTATGCTACTTCTTGCTTGTTCTATGTTGCTCTGTCTGTATGCTACGTCTTGCTTGGTTGGCTAAAAACTGCACTAGCCCTGACTAGACCTGACTAGACCTGACTAGACATTACTAGACATTACTAGCCCTGACTAGACATTACTAGACATTACTAGACATTACTAGACATTACTTGCCCTGACTAGACATTACTAGCCCTGACTAGACATTACTAGACCTGACTTTTTTTCTCCCTATGTGTGTGTGTGTGTGTGTGTGTGTCTGTGTGTGTGTAGATCTGTTAGTGGATATGCTGGGGGTGATGGCCAGCTACAGTATAACAGTGAAGGAGCTGAAACTTCTCTTCAGTATGCTGAGGGGAGACAACGGTATCTGGGTGAGTTAACCTGTGGGGGGGTGACGGAGGCTGTGTGCAGCTAAGCTGTTTTGTGTTGGGCTGCGTGAGTATCTGTGGGGGAGCTGGGCTGGGTGAGACAACGTTGAAGGGCTGTGTGTAGGCTGATTTGAGGGCTGAAAGGAGGTGACATTGGGGTGTGGAGAGGGGGATGAGGGGAGAGGTCCAGTGTTCACAGACAGATATTTAAAGATCTACAGCAACAACAGTACTCCTCCCCCTGTCCTCCTCAACACCATCTATCTATCCATCCATCTATCCCTCACCCTGTCCCCCAATTTCTCCTCTCCTGGTTGCCCTAGCAAATTATCATCCCTATTTCTGCTCTCCTTCAATCCCTCTATCCTTCTTCACCTTGTCCCCTCCATCTGTCTCTCCTCCTCCTCTCCTCCTCCTCCTCTCCTTCTCCATCTCTCTCTCCTCCTCCTCTCATCCTCTCATCTCATCCTCCTCTCTGCCTCCTCTCCTCCTCTCTTCCTCCTCTCCTCCTCCTCCTCTCCTTCTCCATCCTTCTATCCTTCTTCACCTTGTCTCCTCCATCTCTCTCTCTCCTCCCCTTCCCCACACTGTGACATCATGTATACAGCAACAAAACCCTCACCCCTCCATCTCTCCTTCATCTCTCCTCCATCTATCTCTCTGCCATCTCTCATTCATCTCTCTTCCATCTGTCCTTCATCTCTCCTCCATCCCTCCTTCATCTCTCTTTCAACTTTCCTTTTTCTCCTTCATCTCTCCTCCATCTCTCCTTTATCTGGCCTCCATCTCTCCTCCATCTCTCCTTCATCTCTCCTTTATCTGGCTTCCATCTCTCCTTCATCTCTCCTTCATCTCTCCTCCATCTCTCCTCCATCTCGCCTTCATCTCTCCGTTATCTGGCCTCTATCTCTCCTTCATCTCTCTCCATCTCTCTTTCATCTCTCCTTCATCTCACCTTCATCTCTCCCCTTCATCCCTCCTCCCTCTCCTCTCCGGGGATAGATTTGTTATGGGGTTGCCATGGTATTGACAAGCTGTTACCAGAGGCAGGCAGAGGTGATTGACAGCTTATTGAGCCAATAGGGTTGTTGTAGGGCTGATGATGCCCCACTGTGGTATTCTCCTATCCTCATTCTGTGTCTGTGATTTGTTAGGAATGTCACAAACTCCCCTGATTCATCTAACTTCTTCCTGTTTCATCCTGTCCTCCTCTTCTCCCTGTTCTCCACTCCTCTTCTCCTCTTCTTCTCCCTCCACTCCTCTCCTCCTCTCCTCTCTCATCACTCTCGTCTTTCTACTTCCTCTCCTCCTCCTCTCCCCCTCTCCTCCTCCTCTCTCCTCCTTTCCTCTCCTCCCTCCACTCCTCTTCTCCTCTTCTTCTCCCCCTCTCCTCCTCCTTTCCTTTCCTCCCTCTTCTCCCTCCTATCCTCCTCTCCTCTTCTCCCTCCACTCCTCTTCTCCCTCCTCTCCTCCTCCTTTCCTCTCCTCTTCTTCTCCCTCCTCTCCTCCTCCTTTCCTCTCCTCTTCTTCTCCTCCTCCTTTCCTCTCCGTCTCTCCTCCTCTCCTCCTCTTCTCCCTCCCTTTCTCTTCTCTTCTCCTTATCCCTCTCCTTCTCTCCTCTCCCCCTCCCCGCTCATCACCTCTCCTCTCATCCCCTCTCCTCTCCATTCCTCACCTCTTCTCTCCTCTCATCACTCTCTCCTCCCCCTTTCCCCCTCCTCTCCTCTCTCATCACTCTCTCCTCTCCCACTCCTCATCTCCTCTCTCATCACTCTCGTCTTTCTACTTCCTCTCCTCCTCCTCTCCCCCTCTCCTCTCCCCCTCTCCTCCTCCTCCTCTCCTCCTCCTCTCCCCCTCTCCTCCTCCTCTCTCCTCCTCCTCTCCCCCTCTCCTCCTCCTCTCTCCTCCTCCTCTCCCCCTCTCCTCCTCCTCTCTCCTCCTCCTCTCCCCCTCACCTCCTCCTCTCTCCTCCCCCTTTCCCCCTCCTCTCCTCTCTCATCACTCTCTCCTCTCCCACTCTCGTCTTTCTACTTCCTCTCCTCCTCCTCTCTCCTCCTCCTCCTCCTCCTCCTCTCCCCCTCTCCTCCTCCTCTCCCCCTCTCCTCCTCCTCTCTCCTCCTCCTCTCCCCCTCTCCTCCTCCTCTCTCCTCCTCCTCTCCCCCTCACCTCCTCCTCTCTCCTCCCCCTTTCCCCCTCCTCTCCTCTCTCATCACTCTCTCCTCTCCCACTCTCGTCTTTCTACTTCCTCTCCTCCTCCTCTCTCCTCCTCCTCTCTCCTCCTCCTCTCCCCCTCTCCTCCTCCTCTCTCCTCCTCCTCTCTCCCCCTCACCTCCTCCTCTCCCATCCCCCTCCAGCCTAGACATTCTATCAAGCTGTTGTCTGTGTTGAACCTGATGCCTCAGAGACACGGCCCAGACACCTTCTTCAACTTCCCTGGTCGCAGTGCAGTGGTAAGAGACAGACACACCATGTCCATGTTGTGTAGTGATCGCCTCCCTTCCATATATTCCAAGCCAAGTAATCGCGTAATACACACAGACATCCTAAACAGATGAATATATGTCATCTTTGCATTTCGTTTCACACAGACGAAGAGTCATTTTTCAATCGGGTAAAAGAGACAGTTGTTTGGTGCTAGGTTCCTGTCGGTGACTTGATAGACTTGTGATTGTGATTGGCAGATGATGTGTTGTCTGTGATTGTGATTGGTTTATGATGTGTTGTCTGTGATTGTGATTGGCTGATGGTGTGTTCTCTCTCCTCCCCCAGGCCATAGCGTTGCCTCCCATCGCTAAGTGGCCTTACCAGAACGGCTTCACTCTCAACACCTGGTTCAGACAAGATCCCCTCAACAACATCAATGTAGACAAGGACAAACCATACCTCTACTGGTGAGAACT
This sequence comes from Oncorhynchus nerka, assembly GCF_034236695.1. Taxonomy (NCBI): domain Eukaryota; kingdom Metazoa; phylum Chordata; class Actinopteri; order Salmoniformes; family Salmonidae; genus Oncorhynchus; species Oncorhynchus nerka. The sequence continues at coordinate 99,302,981 of NC_088405.1, forward strand.
ACAACCTAACTCAACCTAACCGCAACCTAAACTAACCTAACCTCAACCTAAACTAGCTGAACTTCAACCTAACTCAACCGAACCGCAACCTAGCCTAACTCAACCTAAACTAAACTAACCGAACCTCAACCTAACTCAACCGCAACCTAAACAAACCTAACTCAACCTATCGTCAACCTAAACTAACCTAACCTCAACCGAACCTCAACCTAACCTCAACCTAACCAAACCTCAACCTAAGCTCAACCTAAACTAACCTCAACCTAAACTAACCGAACCTCAACCTAACCTCAAGTAACCTAACCTCAACCTAACCGAACCTCAACCGAACCTCAACCTAAAACCTCAACCTAAACTAACCGAACCTCAACCTAACCTCAACTAACCGAACCTCAATCTAACCTCAACTAACCGAACCTCAACCTAACCTCAATTAACCAAACCTGAACCTCAACCTCAACCTAGCCTCAACCTAACCGAACCTCAACCGAACCTCAACCTAACCTCAACCTAAACTAACCGAACCTCAACCTAACCTCAAGTAGCCTAACCTCAACCTAACCTCAAGTAACTGAACCTCAACCTAACCTCAAGTAACTGAACCTCAACCTAACCTCAACCTAACCTCAAGTAACTGAACCTCAACCTAACCAAACCTCAACCAAACCTAAACCTAACCTCAACCTAACCTCAACCTAACCTCAACCTAACCAAACCTCAACCAAACCTCAACCAAACCTCAACCTAACCTAACCTCAACCAAACCTAATATCTCTACTGCTGTACATTCTGAACTGATCACTCTAATATCTCTTACTGCTCTACATTCTGAACTGATCACTCTAATATCTCTACTGCTCTACATTCTGAACTAATCACTCTAATATCTCTACTGCTGTACATTCTGAACTGATCACTCTAATATCTCTACTGCTGTACATTCTGAACTGATCACTCTAATATCTCTACTGCTGTACATTCTGAACTGATCACTCTAATATCTCTACTGCTGTACATTCTGAACTGATCACTCTAATATCTCTACTGCTGTACATTCTGAACTGATCACTCTAATATCTCTACTGCTGTACATTCTGAACTGATCACTCTAATATCTCTACTGCTCTACATTCTGAACTGATCACTCTAATATCTCTACTGCTGTACATTCTGAACTGATCTTGTGTACATTCTCCAGGTGTCCATACGTATAATATATTTACTGTTACTGTGTAGACTACATACATGTACAGTTGAAGTCGGAAGTTTACATACACCTTAGCCAAATACATTTTAAACTCAGTTTTTCACAATTCCTAACATTTAATCCTAGTGAAAATTACCTGTCTTAGGGTCAGTTAGGATCACCACTTTATTTGAAGAATGTGAAATGTCAGAATAATAGTAGAGAGAATTATTTATTTCAGCTTTTATTTCTTTCATCACATTCCCAGTGGGTCAGAAGTTTACATACACTCAATTAGTATTTGGTAGCATTGCCTTTAAATTGTTTAACTTGGGTCAAATGTTTCTGGTAGCCTTCCACAACCTTCCCACAATAGGTTGGGTGAATTTTGGCCCATTCCTCCTGACAGAGCTGGTGTAACGGAGTCAGGTTTGTAGGTCTCCTTGCTCGCACACGCTTTTTCAGTTCTGCCCACAAATTAACTATAGGATTGAGGTCAGGGCTTTGTGATGCCACTCCAATACCTTGACTTTATTGTCCTTAAGCCATTTTGCCACAACTTTGGAAGCATGCTTGGGGTCATTGTCCATTTGGAAGACCCATTTGCGACCAAGCTTGAACTTCCTAACTGATGTCTTGAGATGTTGCTTCAATATATCCATATAATTTCCCTACCTCGTGATGCCATCTATTTTGTGAAGTGCACCAGTCCCTCCTGCAGCAAAGCACTCCCACAACATGATGCTGCCACCCCCGTGCTTCACGGTTGGGATGGTGTTCTTCGGATCTAAGCCTCCCCCTTTTTCCACCAAACATTATGGCCAAACAGTTCTATTTTTATTTCATTTCTCCAAAAAGTACGATCTTTGTCCCCATGTGCAGTTGCAAACTGTAGTCTGGCTTTTTTATGGTGGTTTTGGAGCAGTGGCTTCTTCCTTGCTGAGCGGCTTTTCAGGTTATGTCGATATAGGACTTGTTTTACTGTGGATATAGATACTTTTGTACCTGTTTCCTCAGCATCTTCACAAGGTCCTTTGCTGTTGTTCTGGGATTGATTTGCACTTTTCACACCAAAGTACGTTCATCTCTAGGAGACAGAACTGAGGTCTGAGGTCTTGGCTGATTTTTGGGGGATTTTCCCATGATGTCAGGCATAGAGGCACTGAGTTTGAAGGTAGGCCTTGAAATACATCCACAGATACACCTTCAATTGACTCAAATGATGTCAATTAGCCTATCAGAAACTTCTAAAGCCATGACATCATTTTCTGGAATTTTCCAAGCTGCTTAAAGGCACAGTCAACTTAGTGTATGTGAACTTCTGACCCACTGGAATTGTGATACAGTGAATTATAAGTTAAATAATCTGTCTGTAAACAATTGTTGGACAAATAACTTGCAGCGTGCACAAAGTAGATGTCCTAACCGACTTGCCAAAACTATAGTTTATGAACAAGAATTTGTATGGAGTGTTTGATAAATGAGTTAAGTGTCTATTTCCGACTTCAACTGTAGATAGCATGTGATTACTGCTATTTGGTTTGTTAATCAGATTTGTCTTGCCGTTTTTGATTTCTTCATTCATTTTTTTCCCAGTAAAATAATAATACAAAATAAAATGTCAAACAATTAAAACGTATTGTCAGGGAGGCCAGTAACATAAACACCTGCTATAACATCTACTGAACTGTATATGCAACCAATACACTTTGATTTGATTTCAACCTAACCTAAATATCACCTAACCTCAAACTAACTTTAACCTAATCTTAATCTAACCTAAAAATATATATATATATATATATATATATATATGACTCGCCACTATGTTTAACAGCAGAGAAAACCCCCTAAATTATATTTTTCCATCTTGAAATTGTATGCCTTTTCCTCAACATTTAGAAAAAGTTTCCTTTGTTCATGAAGACACCACAGCGATTGTTTTAAGGGTCGTTTTTTTGACCCGGCCGTTATAAAATCATTTACACACCACAAAAACCACAAATACACACACACAGACACGCACACACACACACACACACACACACACACACACACACACACACAGACAATGAGATATTCCCTTAGGACAAGGGGAGTACACAGAATGTTAAGACGACACACAGGCTAACCTAAACCCAACGACACATTATACATCTGCTGAGTCAAAGGGGGATAGAGATGGAAAATAGAAGGGGGAGAGAGAGAATGGGAATTCATTTGTCCCCTGATGTTTATTAACCGTCTTCTCAAAATAAGTGGAACAAACACAATCCAGACATAATTTAACGGTAGATGAATAAAAACATTACTTTACATGGTTTTAAATGTCAGGTGAGTCCATTAGTGATCGGGCAGTTGTTTGGACGACTCGGCCCAGACCGCGGGGGGCTCGCTGTGAGACAACGTTAGCGGTGGCTGTTAGCCACAGTCACGCTTCATTAGCTATGACCTTTCATTACAGCTACCTCTCACTCTCGTTCAGTCTCTCACTCTCAAGCTTCACATGCTCACAAAAATCTCTGTTTGAGTTTATAGACAGACAGACAGACAGACAGACAGTGTTATAACAGGTAGTTACTACAGTAGATTATAACAGGTAGTTAATACAGTAGATTATAACAGGTAGGTACTACAGTAGATTATATCAGGTAGCTAATACAGTAGATTATAACAGGTAGGTACTACAGTAGATTATAACAGGTAGTTACTACAGTAGATTATAACAGGTAGGTACTACAGTAGATTATAACAGGTAGTTACTACAGTAGATTATAACAGTACTACAGTAGATTATAACAGGTAGTTACTACAGTAGATTATAACAGGTAGTTAATACAGTAGATTATAACAGGTAGTTAATACAGTAGATTATAACAGGTAGTTACTACAGTAGATTATAACAGGTAGGTACTACAGTAGATTATATCAGGTAGTTACTACAGTAGATTATAACAGGTAGTTACTACAGTAGATTATAACAGGTAGTTACTACAGTAGATTATAACAGGTAGTTACTACAGTAGATTATAACAGGTAGTTACTACAGTAGATTATAACAGGTAGTTACTACAGTAGATTATAACAGGTAGTTACTACAGTAGATTATAACAGGTAGTTAATACAGTAGATTATAACAGGTAGTTACTACAGTAGATTATATCAGGTAGTTAGTACAGTAGATTATAACAGGTAGTTAGTACAGTAGATTATAACAGTTACTACAGTAGATTATAACAGTTACTACAGTAGATTATATCAGGTAGTTACTACAGTAGATTATAACAGGTAGTTACTACAGTAGATTATAACAGGTAGTTAATACAGTAGATTATAACAGTTACTACAGTAGATTATAACAGGTAGTTACTACAGTAGATTATAACAGGTAGTGGTCACAACCAGAGTTTTGTGTCAGAGATACGGCTATGTCCTGAATGGGTCCGTGGACAGCCTATATCTCTGACACAAAACTCTGGTTGTGACCATAGAAATACAATTGAACAGATAGGCCCTTTTCCATATTCAAAGCAGTGTTCCATGAAGAGATGGCAGCCATTTTGAATCCTGTAAATCTAAACTCTGTAAAAGATAGAACGGAACATTGATTTGTGTTCCGTATCCCAGCATTACCTGCTCCAGATGACATCATCACAGGGGATGAGCCCTGACCGCCGCCGGGAGAGTGCTTGTAATTCTGTCTCCCTGGCAACCACCCATTGTCATGGTGACAGCTGAGCTCTCTGAGAAGGGTAGAGAGAGCTGCTGTGTGGGAATGGAGAGGAGGAGGTGGAGAGATGGAGGGGAGGCCCTGCTGTGGCCTGACTGATAACCCCAGAGCCTTATCAGCCTTCCCCAGCAGCTCCTACTTTATCCCCCTGTCTGACACGGGCCTCCACACCACATCACCCCTGGAGACAACACAGAAATACACTGGCTGTATACGCAGTGGGAATTGACTTGACACAGATGTAGATGGAGGCCTGTTTGAAGTGTGTTGAAGGTCTAGATGGGGGCGGATACTAGTGTTGGGCTGTTTTAACATGACCTCTTGATGACCTCCTGTTTCATCTGAACGCGACAGGGATGACGATGTGTTTTATGGTGTAACTTGATTGAACAAAGAGACAGCTGTCTGCTGATATAATATCAAAAAGAGGAGGTTTATCATGAAAATACTGTTTTACGTAATGTTTTCTTCTCCCGGCCCCTCTTTTTCCCTCCCCTAACCTCTCCTCTCCCCTCCCCTCCCCTCCCTTCCCCCTCTCCTCTCCTCTCCCCTTCCCCCTCTCCTCTCCTCTCCTCTCCTCTCCTCTCCTCTCCTCTCCTCTCCTCTCCTCTCCTCTCCTCTCCTCTCCTCTCCTCTCCTCTCCTCTCCCTTCCCCCTCTCCTCTCCTCTCCCCTCCCTTTCTCCTCTCCTCTCCTCTCCTCCCTCCCTCCCTCCCTCCCTTCCTCTCCTCCTCTCTCCCATCCCCTCCCTTTCTCTCTCCTCTCCTCTCCTCTCCTCTCCTCTCCTCTCCTCTCCTCTCCCTCCTCCCTCCCTCCCTCCCTCCCTCCCTCCCTTCCTCTCCTCCTCTCTCCCCTCCCATCCTCTCCTTTCCCCTCCCCGCTCCCTCCTCCCTCCCCTCCTCCCTCCCTCCTCCCCTCCCCTCCTCCCCTCCCTCCCTCCTCCTCTCCTCTCTCTCCTCTCCTCCTCCCCTCCCCTCCCCTCCTCCTCTCCTCTCCTCTCCTCTCCTCTCCTCTCTCCCCTCTCCTCCCCTCCCCTCCCCTCTCCTCCCCTCCCCTCCCCTCTCCTCTCCTCTCCTCCCCTCCCCTCCCCTCTCCTCTCCTCTCCTCTCCTCTCTCCTCTCTCCTCTCCCCTCTCCTCTCTCCCCTCCCCTCTCCTCTCTCCCCTCCCCTCTCCACTCCTCTCTCCCCTCCTCTCCTCTCCCTCCTCTCCCCCTCCCCTCCCTCTCCTCTCCTCCCCTCCTCTCCTCTCCTCTCCTCCCCTCCCTCCTCCTCCCCTCCTCTCCGCTCCTCTCTCCCCTCTCCTCCTCTCCCCTCTCCTCCCCTCTCCTCTCCTCTCTCCTCTCCCCTCTCCTCCCCTCTCCTCTCCCCTCTCCTCCCCTCTCTCTCTCCCTCTCCTCTCCTCCCCCCCCTCCCCTCTCTCCCCTCCTCTCCCCTCCCTCTCCGCTCCTCTCTCCCCTCTCCTCCTCTCCCCTCTCCTCCCCTCTCCTCTCCTCTCTCCTCTCCCCTCTCCTCCCCTCTCCTCTCCTCTCTCCTCTCCCCTCTCCTCCCCTCTCCTCTCTCCCCTCTCCTCTCCTCTCTCCCCTCCTCTCCCCCCCTCCCCTCCCCTCTCTCCCCTCCTCTCCCCTCCCCTCCCCTCTCCTCTCCTCCCCTTCCCTCCTCCTCTCCTCTCTAGTTTTCGAACCAGTAAAGGTATTGGCTACTCAGCTCACTTTGTGGGTAACTGTCTGATCGTGACATCCCTGAAGTCCAAGGGGAAAGGCTTCCAACACTGTGTGAAGTACGACTTTCAACCCCGCAAGGTAGGCACTGCACACATCGAATGTCCCAATTGGCACCCTATTCCCTATATAGTGCACTACTTTAGACCAGAGCCCTATGGAACCCTATTCCCTATATAGTACACTACTTTAGATTAGAGCCCTATGGAATCCTATTCCCTATATAGTACACTACTTTAGAAGTTGTGCCATTTGTGATGCTGCCTGAGTAGTGATGGGAGGAGTTAAGACCTGAACATTTCAATCACACGACAGCACTATCCTGCTGCTACACACACACACACACACACACACACACACACACACACACACACACACACACACACACAGCATGCCAACTCAGCACCACTCATGAGGGACGTCTGCCATCTGAGTGTGTTTACACAATCCTCACCCAGAAACAGCTTTGTAGACACCAGCAAAATCCTCTCCTCTCCTCTCCTCTCCTTTCCCTCTCCCCCTCCCCCTCCCCCTCTCCTCTTCATCCTCCCTCTCCTCTTCCCCCTATCCTCTTCCACCCTCCATTTCCTCCCTCTCCTCTTCCCCATATCCTCCCTCCCTCTCCTCTTCCAGCTATCCTCCCTCCCTCTCCTCGTAGAAACTAAGTATAGAATCAATCTTTAGGATGTTTTTATCATAAATGTTCAATAATGTTCCAACAGGAGAATTCCTACGTCTGTAGAAAAGCAATGGAACGAGAGCTAACTCTCTCGTGACCGCGCCTCAGAGCCTGTGGCACTCTGTCAGACACCTGGCTCAATCCCCTCTCATTCGCCCCCACCTCACAGTAGAAGCCTGAAACAACGTTCTAAAGACTGTTGACATCTAGAGGAAGCCGTGGGAAGTGCAATATGACCCCATGTACACTGTATATTGGAATGGCAAGGAGTTGAAAAACTACAAACCTCAGTTTTCCCACTTCCCGGTTGGATTTTTCTCAGGTTTTCGCCTGCTATATGAGTTCTGTTATACTCACAGACATCATTCAAACAGTTTTTAGAAACTTAAGAGTGGTTCTATCCAAATATAATAATAATATGCATATATTAGCATCTGGGTCTGAGTAGCAGGCAGTTCACTCTGGGCACCTTATTCTTCCAAGCTACTCAATACTACTCAATACCCAGTCACCAAAACTCCAAAATCTGTGCCCTGACACCTGAATATCAACCCTGTAACCTTAAATATCAGCCCTGACACCTGAATATCAACCCTGTAACCTTAAATATCATCCCTGACACCTGAATATCAACCCTGTAACCTGAAATATCAGCCCTGTAACCTGAAATATCAGCCCTGTAACCTGAAATATCAGCCCTGTAACCTGAAATATCAGCCCTGTAATCTGAAATATCAGCACTGTAACCTGAAATATCAGCCCTGTAACCTTAAATATCAGCCCTGTAACCTTAAATATCAGCCCTGTAACTTAAATATCAGCCCTGTAACCTGAAATATCAGCCCTGTAACCTTAAATATCAGCCCTGTAACTTGTATCCTCAGCCCTGTAACCTGAAATATCAGCCCTGTAACCTTAAATATCAGCCCTGTAACTTGTATCCTCTGCCCTGTAACCTGAAATATCAGCCCTGTAACCTGAAATCCCTAACCCTCTTCTAACCCTCTTCTAGCCCTCTCTAACCCTCTCCAACCCTCTCTAACCCTCTTCAACCCTCTCTAGCCCTCTTCTAACCCTCTAACCCTCTCTAACCCTCTCTAACCCCTCTAACCCTCTCTAACCCCCTCTAACCCTCTCTAACCCTCTCTAACCCTCTCTAACCCTCTCTAGCCCTCTCTTACCCTCTAACCCCCTCTAACCCTCTCTAGCCCCCTCTAACCCCCTCTAACCCTCTCTAACCCTCTCTAGCCCTCTCTTACCCTCTAACCCCCTCTAACCCTCTCTAGTCCTCTCTAACCCTCTCTAACCCCCCCTCTCTGTGTTTCAGTGGTACATGATCAGCATCGTCCACATCTACAACCGCTGGAGGAACAGTGAGATCCGTTGCTATGTCAACGGTCAGCTGGTCTCTTACGGTGACATGGCCTGGCACGTCAACACCAACGACGTAAGAAATCCCCCCTTTTTCCATCTCCCCGTTACCGTGAAAACAACGTTACCTGTGTGCGGATTGATGTTTTGGCGATATCCGGTAAATCCTCAACAGCTTTCAACACGATCACGTGTCCCAATCAAACTCCCTGTCAGCCCGAGCCTCCTTCAATCCAATGCTTTTTAGAGCTGTGTGTAGTGGTGTAAACTAAAGGAGAAAGGGAGGTTAAGCCTAGTGATTAAGAGCGTTGGGCTAGTGGTATAAAAAAAAAACGGGTTGCTGGTTTGAATCCCAGAGCCGACTACGTGAAGAATCTGTCGATGGGCCCTTTGAGCAAGGCACAAGCCTAATTGCACCTGCAAGTCACTCTGGGTAAGAGAGTCTTACTAACATATTGTGACGTATCCTGTGTCTGTGACGTAGCATCTGGGGGTGTATGACAGGACATTAACAGAGTGTTGCTGTACATCTCTACATCCTGTGGACCTGTACAGTTTGCTGCAGGTTACCAGGTGTCTCTGTGATCAGGGATTTATTCTGTTGGGTGTCTGTGGATCGTTTGATCTTCCTTAGCGAGTTGATTAGTGATGCCTGGGAGAAGCATGATACACCTGTGTGTGTGTGTGTGTGTGTCTGTGTGTGTATGTGTGTGTGTGTGTGTGTGTGTGTGTGTGTGTGTGTGTGTGTGTGTGTGTGTGTGTCTGGACCACAGAAAGGTTTTGATCATATCTGGACTTCTCCCTCTGTGAGATCAAGACTGTTATTATGAATTACTGTTGAATGCATATTAGGAATTACTAAATGACCAATACCTCTCTCCCTCCCTCCCTCCCTCCCTCTCTCCCTCCCCACCTCTCTCTCTCCCTACAGAGTTATGATAAGTGTTTTCTAGGTTCGTCGGAGACGGCAGATGCTAACAGGGTGTTCTGTGGTCAGCTGGGGGCCATCTACGTGTTCAGTGAGGCTCTCAACCCCGCTCAGATCTTCGCCATACATCAACTGGGTCCGGGCTACAAGGTAGGGCTAAACCATGCCACACACACACACACCAGAGTATGTGGGCGGAGTTGAATAGTTTGAAATTGTTCTGGTTGCTCACAGAGCCCTTTCCGGCTGCTCCTCTAAAAACCTCTCCTCACAGGAAAATGAAACTGATGCTCCAAATTGGCTCCATTCATTAAAATCACAATTTAACAAACATTGTATTTATTTAACCAGGAAGGGCTCATTGAGATTAAAATCTCTTTTTCAAGAGCACCCTGGCCAAGATAGGCAGCACCAAGTCATTACAACAACCAAAAAATACAGACAGACAACATGAAAAACTACAAGTAATCTAGTAAGTTGACTTCCGGCGCCGACAGAGATGGCCGCCTCGCTTCGCGTTCCTAGGAAACTATGCAGTTTTTAGTTTTTTTACGTGTTATTTCTTACATTAGTACCCCAGGTCATCTTAGGTTTCATTACATACAGTCGAGAAGAACTACTGAACATAAGAGCAGCGTCAACTCACCATCAGTACGACCAAGAATATGACTTTCGCGAAGCGGATCCTGTGTTCTGCCTGTCACCCAGGACAACGGAAAGGATCCCAGCCGGTGACCCCAAAAAAACGACTTTGTAAAAGGGGAAAACGGAGCGGTCTTCTGGTCAGACTCCGGAGACGGGCACATCGTGCACCACTCCCTAGCATTCTTCTCGCCAATGTCCAGTCTCTTCACAACAAGGTTGATGAAATCCGAGCAAGGGTAGCATTCCAGAGGGACATCAGAGACTGTAACGTTCTTTGCTTCACGGAAACATGGCTCACTGGAGAGACTCTATCGGAATCGGTGCAGCCAGCTGGTTTCTCCACGCATCGTGCAGACAGAAACAACCATCTTTCTGGTAAGAAGAGGGGCGGGGGCGTATGCTTACATTTACATTTACATTTAAGTCATTTAGCAGACGCTCTTATCCAGAGCGACTTACAAATTGGTGCTTTCACCTTATGACATCCAGTGGAACAGCCACTTTACAATAGTGCATCTAGGTCTTTTAAGGGGGAGGGGGGGGGGGTGAGAAGGATTACTTTATCCTATCCTAGGTATTCCTTAAAGAGGTGGGGTTTCAGGTGTCTCCGGAAGGTGGTGATTGACTCCGCTGTCCTGGCGTCGTGAGGGAGTTTGTTCCACCATTGGGGGCCAGAGCAGCGAACAGTTTTGACTGGGCTGAGCGGGAACTGTACTTCCTCAGTGGTAGGGAGGCGAGCAGGCCAGAGGTGGATGAACGCAGTGCCCTTGTTTGGGTGTAGGGCCTGATCAGAGCCTGGAGGTACTGAGGTGCCGTTCCCTCACAGCTCCGTAGGCAAGCACCATGGTCTTGTAGCGGATGCGAGCTTCAACTGGAAGCCAGTGGAGAGAGCGGAGGAGCGGGGTGACGTGAGAGAACTTGGGAAGGTTGAACACCAGACGGGCTGCGGCGTTCTGGATGAGTTGTAGGGGTTTAATGGCACAGGCAGGGAGCCCAGCCAACAGCGAGTTGCAGTAATCCAGACGGGAGATGACAAGTGCCTGGATTAGGACCTGCGCCGCTTCCTGTGTGAGGCAGGGTCGTACTCTGCGGATGTTGTAGAGCATGAACCTACAGGAACGGGCCACCGCCTTGATGTTATTTGAGAACGACAGGGTGTTGTCCAGGATCACGCCAAGGTTCTTAGCGCTCTGGGACGAGGACACAATGGAGTTGTCAACCGTGATGGCGAGATCATGGAACGGGCAGTCCTTCCCCGGGAGGAAGAGCAGCTCCGTCTTGCCGAGGTTCAGCTTGAGGTGATGATCCGTCATCCACACTGATATGTCTGCCAGACATGCAGAGATGCGATTCGCCACCTGGTCGTCAGAAGGGGAAAGGAGAAGATTAATTGTGTGTCGTCTGCATAGCAATGATAGGAGAGACCATGTGAGGTTATGACAGAGCCAAGTGACTTGGTGTATAGCGAGAATAGGAGAGGGCCTAGAACAGAGCCCTGGGGGACACCAGTGGTGAGAGCACGTGGTGAGGAGACGGATTCTCGCCACGCCACCTGGTAGGAGCGACCTGTCAGGTAGGACGCAATCCAAGCGTGGGCCGCGCCGGAGATGCCCAACTCGGAGAGGGTGGAGAGGAGGATCTGATGGTTCACAGTATCGAAGGCAGCCGATAGGTCTAGAAGGATAAGAGCAGAGGAGAGAGAGTTAGCTTTAGCAGTGCGGAGCGCCTCCGTGATACAGAGAAGAGCAGTCTCAGTTGAATGACTAGTCTTGAAACCTGACTGATTTGGATCAAGAAGGTCATTCTGAGAGAGATAGCGGGAGAGCTGGCCAAGGACGGCACGTTCAAGAGTTTTGGAGAGAAAAGAAAGAAGGGATACTGGTCTGTAGTTGTTGACATCGGAGGGATCGAGTGTAGGTTTTTTCAGAAGGGGTGCAACTCTCGCTCTCTTGAAGACGGGAGGGACGTAGCCAGCGGTCAGGGATGAGTTGATGAGCGAGGTGAGGTAAGGGAGAAGGTCACCGGAGATGGTCTGGAGAAGAGAGGAGGGGATAGGGTCAAGCGGGCAGGTTGTTGGGCGGCCGGCCGTCACAAGACGCGAGATGTCATCTGGAGAGAGAGGGGAGAAAGAGGTCAGAGCACAGGGTAGGGCAGTGTGAGCAGAACCAGCGGTGTCGTTTGACTTAGCAAACGAGGATCGGATGTCGTCGACCTTCTTTTCAAAATGGTTGACGAAGTCATCTGCAGAGAGGGAGGAGGGGGAGGAGGATTCAAGAGGGAGGAGAAGGTGGCAAAGAGCTTCCTAGGGTTAGAGGCAGATGCTTGGAATTTAGAGTGGTAGAAAGTGGCTTTAGCAGCAGAGATAGAGGAGGAAAATGTAGAGAGGAGGGAGTGAAAGGATGCCAGGTCCGCAGGGAGGCGAGTTTTCCTCCATTTCCGCTCGGCTGCCCGGAGCCCTGTTCATGCATCATGGTTAACTTGACGTGGTGTGGCCAAAACAACATACAGGTACTCAAGTCCTTCTTGAAAAGCTGACCACGACTCCATTTTGCTGATCCCTGCCTACAGACAGAAACTAAAACAAGAAGCTCCCGCGCTGAGGTCTGTTCAACGCTGGTCCGACCAATCTGATTCCACACTCCAAGACTGCTTCCATCACATGGACTGGGATATGTTTCGTATTGCGTCAAACAAAAACATTGAGGAATACGGTGAGCGAGTTCATTAGAACGTGCTTTGAAGATGTCGTTCCCATAGCAACGATTAAAACATTCCCAAACCAGAAAACCGTGGATTGATGGCAGCATTCGCGTGAAACTGAAAGCACGAACCACTGCTTTTAATCAGGGCAAGGTGACCGGAAACATGACCGAATACAAACAGTGTAACTATTCCCTCCGCAAGGCTATCAAACAAGCTAAGCGTCAGTATAAAGACAAAGTAGAGTCGCAATTCAACGGCTCAGACACAAGAGGTATGTGGCAGGGTCTACAGTCAATCACGGATTACAAAAAGAAAACCAGCCCCTTCACGGACCAGGATGTCTTGCTCCCAGGCAGACTAAATAACTTTTTTGCCCGCTTTGAAGACAATACAGTGCCACTGACACGGCCTGCAATGAAAACATGCGGACTCTCCTTCACTGCAGCCGACGTGAGTAAAACATTTAAACGTGTTAACCCTCGCAAGGCTGCAGGCCCAGTCGGCATCCCCAGCCGCATCCTCAGAGCATGCGCAGACCAGCTGGCTGGTGTGTTTACGGATATATTCAATCAATCCTTATCCCAGTCTGCTGTTCCCACATGCTTCAAGAGGGCCACCATTGTTCCTGTTCCCAAGAAAGCTAAGGTAACTGAGCTAAACGACTACCGCCCCGTAGCACTCACTTCCGTCATCATGAAGTGGTTTGAGAGACTAGTCAAGGACCATATCACCTCCACCCTACCTGACACCCTAGACCCACTCCAATTTGCTTATTGCCCAAATAGGTCCACAGACGATGTAATCTCAACCACACTGCACACTGCCCTAACCCATCTGGACAATCGGAATACCTATGTGAGAATGCTGTTGATCGACTACAGCTCGGCATTTAACACCATAGTACCCTCCAACTCGTCATCAAGCTCGAGACCCTGGGTCTCGACCCCGCCCTGTGGAACTGGGTACTGGACTTCCTGACGGGCCGCCCCCAGGTGGTGAGGGTAGGCAACAACATCTCCTCCCCGCTGATCCTCAACACTGGGGCCCCGCAAGGGTGCATTCTGAGCCCTCTCCTGTACTCCCTGTTCACCCACGACTGCGTGGCCATGCACGCCTCCAACTCAATCATCAAATTTGCGGACGACACTACAGTGGTAGGCTTGATTACCAACAACGACGAGACGGCCTACAGGGAGGAGGTGAGGGCCCTCGGAGTGTGGTGTCAGGAAAATAACCTCACACTCAACGTCAACAAAACTAAGGAGATGATTGTGGACTTCAGGAAACAGCAGAGGGAACACCCCCCTATCGACATCGATGGGACAGTAGTGGAGAGGGTTGTAAGTTTTAAGTTCCTCGGCGTACACATCACAGACAAACTGAAATGGTCCACCCACACAGACAGCATCGTGAAGAAGGCGCAGAAGCGCCTTTTCAACCTCAGGAGGCTGAAGAAATTTGGCTTGTCACTAAAAACACTCACAAACTTCTACAGATGCACAATCGAGAGCATCCTGTCGGGCTGTATCAATGCCTGGTACGGCAACTGCTCTGCCCACAACCGTAAGGCTCTCCAGAGGGTAGTGAGGTCTGCACAACGCATCACCAGGGGCAAACTACCTGCCCTCCAGGACACCTACACCACCCGATGTCACAGGAAGGCCATAAATATCATCAAGGATAACAACCACCTGAGCCACTGCCTGTTCACCCCGCTATCATCCAGAAGGCGAGGTCAGTACAGGTGCATCAAAGCTGGGACCGAGAGACTGAAAAACAGCTTCTATCTCAAGGCCATCAGACTGTTAAACAGCCACCACTAACATTGAGTGGCTGCTGCCAACACACTGACACTGACTCAACTCCAGCCACTTTAATAATGGGAATTGATGGAAATTGATGTAAAATATATCACTAGCCACTTTAAACAATGCTACCTAATATAATGTTTACATACCCTACATTATTCATCTCATATGTATACGTATATACTGTACTCTATATCATCTACTGCATCTTTATGTAATACATGTATCACTAGCCACTTTAAACAATGCTACCTAATATAATGTTTACATACCCTACATTATTCATCTCATATGTATATGTATATACTGTACTCTACATCATCGACTGCATCTTTATGTAATACATGTATCACTAGCCACTTTAACTATGCCACTTTGTTTACATACTCATCTCATATGTATATACTGTACTCGATGCCATCTACTGCATCTTGCCTATGCTGCTCTGTACCATCACTCACTCATATATCTTTATGTACATATTCTTTATCCCCTTACACTGTGTATAAGACAGTAGTTTTGGAATTGTTAGGTTAGATTACTCGTTGGTTATTTCTGCATTTCGGAACTAGAAACACAAGCCTTTCGCTACACTCGCATTAACATCTGCTAACCATGTGTATTTGACCAATACATTTGATTTGATTTGACTTGATTTGTTGACCTTTGTAGATAGCAATGTTAACATTAACAGAACTAGATTGACCTTAATAAGTAACTAGGTCGACCTTAATAGGTAACTAGGTTAACCTTAACATAAAACTAGTTTGAGTAGTTTTAGTAGGTAACTAGGTTGACCTTAGTAGGTAACTCCGTTGACCTTACTAGTTAACCAGGTTGACCTTTGTAGGTAACTAGTTTAACCTTACTAGTTAACTAGGTTGGCCTTTGTAGGTAACTTGGGGTCGAGAGATAAACGCTGTGTTCATTTCACTAACACAAACACAATCCATTCTATGTAATTCCTCTCTATCTATGCCTTCTTTTCTTTCATTAATTAATATATTGTATTTCCTACCTTTCCCCCTCGCCCCCTCCTCCTCTATATCCCCTTATCTCCCTCATCTATCTCCCCCTCTATCTCCCTTATCTCCCCCCTCCTACTGTATCTCGCCTTATCTCCCCCTCCTCCCCTATATCCCCTTATCTCCCCCTCCTCCTCTATCTCCCCCTCCTCCTCTATCTCCCCCTCTATCTCCCCCTCCTCCCCTATATCCCCTTATCTCCCCCTCCTCTCTATATCCCCTTATCTCCCCCTCCTCTCTATATCCCTTATCTCCCCCTCCTCCCCTATATCCCCTTATCTCTCCCCCTCTCCCCCTCTCCCCTATATCCCCTTATCTCCCCCTCCCTCTATATCTTATCTCCCCCTCCTCTATATCCCCTTATCTCCCCCTCCTCCTATATCCCTTTATCACCCATCTATCTCCCCTTATCTCCCCCTCCCCCTCCTCCTCTATCTCCCCCGTCCCCTCCTCTCTATATCCCCTTATCTCCCCCTCCTCTCTATATCCCTTATCTCCCCTCTATCTCCCCTCCTCTCTATATCCCCTTATCTCCCCTCCTCTCTATATCCCCTTATCTCCCCCTCCTCCTCTATATCCCCTTATCTATCTCCCTCTATCTCTATCTCCCCTCCCTATATCCCCTTATCTCCCCCTCCTCCTCTATCTCCCCTTATCGTCCCCTCCTCTCTATATCCCCTTATCTCCCCTCCTCTCTATATCCCCTTATCTCCCCCTCTATCTCCCCTCCTCTCTATATCCCCTTATCTCCCCTCCTCTCTATATCCCCTTATCTCCCCCTCTATATCCCCTTATCCCCCTCCTCCTCTATATCCCCTTATCTCCCCCTCCTCCTCTATATCCCCTTATATCCCCCTCCTCCTCTATATCCCCTCCTCCTCTATATCCCCTTATCTCCCCCTCCTCCTCTATATCCCCTTATCTCCCCCTCCTCCTCTATATCCCCTTATCTCCCCCTCCTCCTCTATATCCCCTTATCTCCCCCTCCTCCTCTATATCCCCTTATCTCCCCCTCCTCTCTATATCCCCTTATCTCCCCCCCCTCTATCCCCTTATCTCCCCCTCTATCGCCCCCTCCTCCTCTATATCCCCTTATCTCCCCCTCCTCTCTATATC
Source organism: Oncorhynchus nerka (assembly GCF_034236695.1). Taxonomy (NCBI): domain Eukaryota; kingdom Metazoa; phylum Chordata; class Actinopteri; order Salmoniformes; family Salmonidae; genus Oncorhynchus; species Oncorhynchus nerka. The sequence continues at coordinate 99,319,889 of NC_088405.1, forward strand.
CCCTTATCTCCCCCTCCTCTCTATATCCCCTTATCTCCCCCTCCTCTCTATATCCCCTTATCTCCCCCTCCTCTCTATATCCCCTTTATCACCCATCTATCTCCCCCTTATCTCCCCCTCCCCTATATCCCCTTATCTCCCCCTCCTCCTCTATCTCCCCTTATCGCCCCCTCCTCCTCTATATCTCCTCCTCCTGTCCCCTTATCTCTCCCTTCTCCTCTATCTCCCCCTCTATCTCCGCATTATCTCCCCCTCCTCCTCTATCTCCCCCTCTATCTCCGCCTTATCTCCCCCTCCTCCTCTATCTCCCTCTCCTCCTCTATCTCCCCGTATCTCCCCCTCCTCCTCTATCTCCCCCGTATCTCCCCTCCTCCTCTATTTCCCCGTATCTCCCCCTCTCCCTATCTCCCCTCCTCTATCTCCCCTTATATCCCCCTCTATCTCCCTTATATCCCCTCTATCTCCCCTTATCTCCCCCTCCTCTATCTCCCCTTATCTCCCACTCTCCCCCTCCTCCTCTATCTCGCCTTACCTCCCCCTCCTCCCCTATATCCCCTTATCTCCCCCTCCTCCTCTATCTCCCCCTCCATCTCCCCTTATCTCCCCCTCTCTCCCCCTCCTCCCCTATATCCCCTTATCTCCCCCTCCTCCTCTATCTCCCCCTCTCCCCTATATCCCCTTATCTCCCCCCCTCCTCCTCTGTATCTCCCCTCCTCCTCTATATCCCCTTATCTCCCCCTCCTCCTCTATCTCCCCCTCCTCCTCTATATCCCCTTATCTCCCCTCCTCCTCTATCTCCCCCTCTATCTCCGCCTTATCGCCCCCTCCTCCTCTATCTCCCCTTATCTCCCCCTCCTCCTCTATCTCCCCCTCCTCCTCTATTTCCCCGTATCTCCCCCTCCTCCTCTATTTCCCCCGTATCTCCCCCTCTCCCCTATCTCCCCCTCCTCCTCTATCTCCCCTTATATCCCCCTCTATCTCTTATCCCCCTCCTCTATCTCCCCTTATCTCCCACTCTCCCCCTCCTCCTCTATCTCGCCTTATCTCCCCCTCCTCCCCTATATCCCCTTATCTCCCCCTCCTCCTCTATCTCCCCCTCCTCCTCTATCTCCCTCCTCTATCTCCCTTATATCCCCTTATCTCCCCCTCCTCCTCTATCTCCCTTATCTCCCCCTCCTCCTCTATCTCGCCTTATCTCCCCCTCTCCCCTATACCCCTTATCTCCCCCTCCTCCTCTATCTCCCCCTCTTCCTCTGTCTCCCCTCCTCCTCTATCTCCCCCTCCTCCTCTATCTACCCCTCTTCCTCTGTCTCCCCTCCTCCTCTATCTCCCCCTCCTCTATCTCCCCCAATCTCCCCCTTCTTCTCTATCTCCCCTATATCCCCTTATCTCCACCCTCCTCCTCTATCTCCCCCATGTAGAGCACCTTTAAGTTTAAGTCGGAGAGTGATATCCACTTGGCAGAGCACCATAAGCAGGTAGGCAGGTTATTGAGGAAAAGTTGAACAGACTACGACTGTGACTATGTGGTTCTCTACAATTGAAGGGAAACTGATCTTTTCTACTTCCCCAGAGTCAGATGAACTCGTTGATATCATTTTGGCGGTGGGAGGGACCAATGCTAACTGAACCAATGCTAATTAGCGTTAGCTCAATGACTAGTAGTCTATGGGTATGCTAGCATAGAAGTAGTGTCTGACTCTAGGTAGGTGTAAAAATTTCTTAATTGCCGTAATCTTGCTATATCCCGTTAAGATGAATGCGGCTGACTGTAAGTCCCTCTGGATAAGAGAGTTTACTAAATGACTGAAATGTGTAATGTACTGCAGGTCCTGTATGACGGGAAGCTGGCCAGCTCCATCTCTTTCACCTACAACGCCAAGGCCACCGACGCACAGCTCTGTCTGGAGTCATCGCCCAGAGAGAACGCATCCAACTTCGTTCACTCCCCACACGCACTCATGCTGCAGGTCAGGGAGGGGGGGAGGGAGGGGGGTGAGGGAGGGAGGGAGGGAGGGAGGGAGGGGGTGTTGAGGGGGTGGGTGAGGGAGGGAGGGAGGGAGGGAGGGAGGGAGGGAAGGGGTGGGTTGTCGAGGGGGTGGGTGAGGGAGGGAGGGAGGGAGGGGGTGGGTTGTTGAGGAGGGAGGGGAGGGAGGGGGTGGAGTGTGTGTGTGTCACGTTCTGACCTTGGTTCTGTAGTTCTGTCTTTGTTTCAGTATGGTCAGGGTGTGAGTTGGGTGGGTTGTCTATGTTCCTTTTTCTATAATTTGGTATTTCTGTGTTTGGCCTGGTATGGTTCTCAATCAGAGGCAGCTGTCAATCGTTGTCCCTGATTGAGAACCGTACTTAGGTAGCCTGTTTGTCCCTGATTGAGAACCATACTTTGGTAGCCTGGTTGTCCCTGATTGAGAACCACACTTAGGCAGCCTGGTTGTCCCTGATTGAGAACCCTACTTAGGTAGCCTGGTTGTCCCTGATTGAGAACCATACTTAGGCAGCCTGGTTGTCCCTGATTGAGAACCGTACTTAGGTAGCCTGTTTGTCCCTGATTGAGAACCATACTTTGGTAGCCTGGTTGTCCCTGATTGAGAACCATACTTAGGCAGCCTGGTTGTCCCTGATTGAGAACCATACTTAGGCAGCCTGGTTGTCCCTGATTGAGAACCATACTTAGGTAGCCTGGTTGTCCCTGATTGAGAACCATACTTAGGTAGCCTGGTTGTCCCTGATTGAGAACCCTACTTAGGTAGCCTGGTTGTCCCTGATTGAGAACCGTACTTAGGTAGCCTGGTTGTCCCTGATTGAGAACCATACTTAGGTAGCCTGGTTGTCCCTGATTGAGAACCATACTTAGGCAGCCTGGTTGTCCCTGATTGAGAACCATACTTAGGCAGCCTGGTTGTCCCTGATTGAGAACCATACTTAGGCAGCCTGTTTTCACCCTTTGAGTTGTGGGTTGATTATTGTCCGTTCTGTGTTGTTTGTATTCACCATTCAGGACTGTTTTGTTTCGTTCTCGTTGTTTTGTTTTGTGTTCATGATAATAAATGATCAATATGGACACTTACCACGCTGCGCATTGGTCCTCCTCTTCTTCCACCAACAACGGCCGTTACAGTGTGTGTCCCTGACTTTAATCTGTGTATTGATGGTATGTTTTCTCTCCTGTAGGTTATGAAGGCCATAGTTACCCATTTTACAGGGTGTGTGTCCTAACAGTGTGTTCTCTCCTGTAGGATGTGAAGGCCATAGTTACCCATTTTACAGGGTGTGTGTCCTAACAGTGTGTTCTCTCCTGTAGGATGTGAAGGCCATAGTTACCCATTTTACAGGGTGTGTGTCCTAACAGTGTGTTCTCTCCTATAGGATGTGAAGGCCATAGTTACCCACTCCATCCACAGTGCCATCCATTCTATAGGAGGAATACAGGTCCTCTTCCCTCTCTTCTCACAACTGGACTACACACAACTCAACGACAGCTCTGTGGACACCAGCGTGTGGTGAGTAGGAGGGAGGGAGGTCTGTGGACACCAGCGTGTGGTGAGTAGGAGGGAGGGAGGTCTGTGGACACCAGCATGTGGTGAGTAGGAGGGAGGAGGGAGGTCTGTGGACACCAGCGTGTGGTGAGTAGGAGGGAGGGAGGTCTGTGGACACCAGCGTGTGGTGAGTAGGAGGGAGGGAGGGAGGTCTGTGGACACCAGCGTGTGGTGAGTAGGAGGGAGGGAGGTCTGTGGACACCAGCGTGTGGTGAGTAGGAGGGAGGGAGGGAGGGAGGTCTGTGGACACCAGCGTGTGGTGAGTAGGAGGGAGGGAGGGAGGTCTGTGGACACCAGCGTGTGGTGAGTAGGAGGGAGGGAGGGAGGTCTGTGGACACCAGCGTGTGGTGAGTAGGAGGGAGGGAGGGAGGTCTGTGGACACCAGCGTGTGGTGAGTAGGAGGGAGGGAGGGAGGTCTGTGGACACCAGCGTGTGGTGAGTAGGAGGGAGGGAGGGAGGTCTGTGGACACCAGCGTGTGGTGAGTAGGAGGGAGGGAGGGAGGTCTGTGGACACCAGCGTGTGGTGAGTAGGAGGGAGGGGGGGAGGTCTGTGAACACCAGCGTGTGGTGAGGAGGAGGGAGGGAGGGAGGTCTGTGGACACCAGCGTGTGGTGAGTAGGAGGAGGGAGGGAGGTCTGTGGACACCAGCGTGTGGTGAGTAGGAGGGAGGGAGGGAGGTCTGTGGACACCAGCGTGTGGTGAGTAGGAGGGAGGGAGGGAGGGAGAGGTCTGTGAACACCAGCGTGTGGTGAGGAGGAGGGAGGGAGGGAGGGAGGTATGTGGACACCAGCGTGTGGTGAGTAGGAGGGAGGGACGGGGAACAAAAGAGAGAAAGATCCCACATTCTCGATCTCTCTCTTTATCTATCCATGTATGTGTGTGTCTCTCTCTCTGCGTGTCCCAGAGTCCTAGCCCCCCAAGGTGCCATTAGTAAGTCTGTATAAAGATGAGGGGCTAAATCCTCTACATATTTAATGTCTCAGCAATGCACTACTCTATCTAGAGCTACACTACTATATACTGTTACAGTACTATGTTGTAACGTTGGACAGCGAATGATTAGCTGTTTATAATTATGTGATTTAAATTAATCAGGTAATTAATTAATTTCCTCTACAGTCTCATTCTGAACGTCTCATCATTCTGAACGTCTCATCTGGAAATCTGCACAAACCCGAGTCTCACTAAATCATTCCGTACCGCACCAATCTAGTTGATTATTTATTTACTAACAAGCTAAAATGATAATATACACAGTCTGGGCCATTGATTAGAACTTAGTACGATGACAACAGGTCCCTAGCAGACCAACACAATATGACACGTGTTACGCAAAATAGGGATTTCAAGAGAGCGAGAGAGCGAGAGAGAGAGCGAGAGAGAGCGAGAGAGAGAGAGAGAGAGAGAGAGAGAGAGAGAGCGAGAGAGAGAGAGCAAGAGAGAGCGAGAGAGAGAGAGCAAGAGAGAGCGAGAGAGAGAGAGAGAGAGAGAGAGAGAGCGAGAGAGAGAGAGAGAGAGAACATTATCTTTGATCTGGACATTTTCCACACAACGTACAATATGCAAACATCAAGCACATAGTGTGAAAACTCTTCAAGTTACACTGTTTTCATTATAATGTCGTCATTTAACTTTTAATAACATAACAACAACAACAACTTTCCTTTACATATTCCATCGATCCTCATTACTACCATTTTGGCTGACGAAACATATTGTCCCAAAGGCCATGTTTTGCATGTTGCTGTTCTGAGGTAGGTTCTCCATAGGCCCATCATACATTTCATTCCTCCACAGTGAGAGGACAAAGGGATTTTGGCTGCTGCATTAAGATTTGCAATGGGTGTGAGGTGTCATAACCCCCCGACTCCATACCTCTCTGTCTCTCCCCCTCTGATGGGTGTGAGAGATGTCTCTGTAGGAGTGTGGTTCACGGTAACCTGACCAGGACAGACATGACAACTACTATAACTATATACTGTTACAGTACTACTATAACTATATACTGTTATTATACTACTATAACTATATACTGTTACAGTACTACTAGAATGATATACTGTTATTATACTACTAGAACTATATACTGTTATTATACTACTAGAACTATATACTGTTATTATACTACTAGAACTATATACTGTTATTATACTACTAGAACTATATACTGTTATTATACTACTAGAACTATATACTGTTATTATACTACTAGAACTATATACTGTTATTATACTACTAGAACTATATACTGTTATTATACTACTAGAACTATATACTGTTATTATACTACTAGAACTATATACTGTTATTATACTACTAGAACTATATACTGTTATTATACTACTAGAACTATATACTGTTATTATACTACTAGAACTATATACTGTTATTATACTACTAGAACTATATACTGTTATTATACTACTAGAACTATATACTGTTATTATACTACTAGAACTGTTATTATACTATATACTGTTATTATACTACTAGAACTATATACTGTTATTATACTACTAGAACTATATACTGTTATTATACTACTAGAACTATATACTGTTATTATACTATTAGAACGATATACTGTTATTATACTACTAGAACTATATACTGTTATTATACTACTAGAACGATATACTGTTATTATACTACTAGAACGATATACTGTTATTACTACTAGAACGATATACTGTTATTATACTACTAGAACGATATACTGTTATTATACTACTAGAACGATATACTGTTATTATACTTCTAGAACTATATACTGTTATTATACTACTAGAACGATATACTGTTATTATACTACTAGAACGATATACTGTTATTATACTACTAGAACGATATACTGTTATTATACTACTAGAACTATATACTGTTATTATACTACTAGAACGATATACTGTTATTATACTACTAGAACGATATACTGTTATTATACTACTAGAACGATATACTGTTATTATACTACTAGAACGATATACTGTTATTATACTACTAGAACGATATACTGTTATTATACTACTAGAACTATATACTGTTATTATACTACTAGAACGATATACTGTTATTATACTACTAGAACGATATACTGTTATTATACTACTAGAACGATATACTGTTATTATACTACTAGAACTATATACTGTTATTATACTACTAGAACGATATACTGTTATTATACTACTAGAATGATATACTGTTATTATACTACTAGAACGATATACTGTTATTATACTACTAGAACGATATACTGTTATTATACTACTAGAATGATATACTGTTATTATACTACTAGAACTATATACTGTTATTATACTACTAGAACGATATACTGTTATTATACTACTAGAACGATATACTGTTATTATACTACTAGAATGATATACTGTTATTATACTACTAGAACTATATACTGTTATTATACTACTAGAACGATATACTGTTATTATACTACTAGAACTATATACTGTTATTATACTACTAGAACTATATACTGTTATTATACTACTAGAACTATATACTGTTATTATACTACTAGAACGATATACTGTTATTATACTACTAGAACGATATACTGTTATTATACTACTAGAACGATATACTGTTATTATACTACTAGAACGATATACTGTTATTATACTACTAGAACGATATACTGTTATTATACTACTAGAACGATATACTGTTATTATACTACTAGAACTATATACTGTTATTATACTACTAGAACGATATACTGTTATTATACTACTAGAACGATATACTGTTATTATACTACTAGAACTATATACTGTTATTATACTCCTAGAACGATATACTGTTATTATACTACTAGAACTATATACTGTTATTATACTACTAGAACTATATACTGTTATTATACTACTAGAACTATATACTGTTATTATACTACATACTGTTATTATACTACTAGAACTATATACTGTTATTATACTACTAGAACGATATACTGTTATTATACTACTAGAACTATATACTGTTATTATACTACTAGAACGATATACTGTTATTATACTACTAGAACGATATACTGTTATTATACTACTAGAACGATATACTGTTATTATACTACTAGAACTATATACTGTTATTATACTACTAGAACTATATACTGTTATTATATACTGTTATTATACTACTAGAACTGTTATATACTGTTATTATACTACTAGAACGATATACTGTTATTATACTACTAGAACTATATACTGTTATTATACTACTAGAACTATATACTGGTTATTATACTACTAGAACTATATACTGTTATTATACTACTAGAACGATATACTGTTATTATACTACTAGAACGATATACTGTTATTATACTACTAGAACGATATACTGTTATTATACTACTAGAACTATATACTGTTATTATACTACTAGAACTATATACTGTTATTATACTACTAGAACTATATACTGTTATTATACTACTAGAACTATATACTGTTATTATACTACTAGAACTATATACTGTTATTATACTACTAGAACTATATACTGTTATTATACTACTAGAACGATATACTGTTATTATACTACTAGAACTATATACTGTTATTATACTACTAGAAATATATACTGTTATTATACTACTAGAACTATATACTGTTATTATACTACTAGAACTATATACTGTTATTATACTACTAGAACGATATACTGTTATTATACTACTAGAACGATATACTGTTATTATACTACTAGAACTATATACTGTTATTATACTACTAGAACGATATACTGTTATTATACTACTAGAACTATATACTGTTATTATACTACTAGAACGATATACTGTTATATACTGTTATTATACTACTAGAACGATATACTGTTATTATACTACTAGAACTGTTATTATACTACTAGAACTATATACTGTTATTATACTACTAGAACGATATACTGTTATTATACTACTAGAACGATATACTGTTATTATACTACTAGAACTATATACTGTTATTATACTACTAGAACGATATACTGTTATTATACTACTAGAACGATATACTGTTATTATACTACTAGAACGATATACTGTTATTATACTACTAGAACTATATACTGTTATTATACTACTAGAACTATATACTGTTATTATACTACTAGAACTATATACTGTTATTATACTACTAGAACGATATACTGTTATTATACTACTAGAACGATATACTGTTATTATACTACTAGAACGATATACTGTTATTATACTACTGTTATTAACTACTATACTGTTATTATACTACTAGAACTATATACTGTTATTATACTACTAGAACTATATACTGTTATTATACTACTAGAACTATATACTGTTATTATACTACTAGAACGATATACTGTTATTATACTACTAGAACTATATACTGTTATTATACAACTAGAACGATATACTGTTATTATACTACTAGAACGATATACTGTTATTATACTACTAGAACGATATACTGTTATTATACTACTAGAACTATATACTGTTATTATACTACTAGAACGATATACTGTTATTATACTACTAGAACGATATACTGTTATTATACTACTAGAACGATATACTGTTATTATACTACTAGAACGATATACTGTTATTATACTACTAGAACTATATACTGTTATTATACTACTAGAACGATATACTGTTATTATACTACTAGAACTATATACTGTTATTATACTACTAGAACGATATACTGTTATTATACTACTAGAACGATATACTGTTATTATACTACTAGAACGATATACTGTTATTATACTACTAGAACTATATACTGTTATTATACTACTAGAACTATATACTGTTATTATACTACTAGAACGATATACTGTTATTATACTACTAGAACGATATACTGTTATTATACTACTAGAACGATATACTGTTATTATACTACTAGAACGATATACTGTTATTATACTACTAGAACGATATACTGTTATTATACTACTAGAACTATATACTGTTATTATACTACTAGAACGATATACTGTTATTATACTACTAGAACGATATACTGTTATTATACTACTAGAACGATATACTGTTATTATACTACTAGAACGATATACTGTTATTATACTACTAGAACGATATACTGTTATTATACTACTAGAACTATATACTGTTATTATACTACTAGAACGATATACTGTTATTATACTACTAGAACGATATACTGTTATTATACTACTAGAACGATATACTGTTATTATACTACTAGAACGATATACTGTTATTATACTACTAGAACGATATACTGTTATTATACTACTAGAACGATATACTGTTATTATACTACTAGAACTATATACTGTTATTATACTACTAGAACGATATACTGTTATTATACTACTAGAACGATATACTGTTATTATACTACTAGAACGATATACTGTTATTATACTACTAGAACGATATACTGTTATTATACTACTAGAACGATATACTGTTATTATACTACTAGAACGATATACTGTTATTATACTACTAGAACGATATACTGTTATTATACTACTAGAACGATATACTGTTATTATACTACTAGAACGATATACTGTTATTATACTACTAGAACTATATACTGTTATTATACTACTAGAACTATATACTGTTATTATACTACTAGAACTATATACTGTTATTATACTACTAGAACGATATACTGTTATTATACTACTAGAACGATATACTGTTATTATACTACTAGAACGATATACTGTTATTATACTACTAGAACGATATACTGTTATTATACTACTAGAACGATATACTGTTATTATACTACTAGAACGATATACTGTTGTTATTATACTACTAGAACGATATACTGTTATTATACTACTAGAACGATATACTGTTATTATACTACTAGAACGATATACTGTTATTATACTACTAGAACGATATACTGTTATTATACTACTAGAACTATATACTGTTATTATACTACTAGAACTATATACTGTTATTATACTACTAGAACGATATACTGTTATTATACTACTAGAACTATATACTGTTATTATACTACTAGAACGATATACTGTTATTATACTACTAGAACGATATACTGTTATTATACTACTAGAACGATATACTGTTATTATACTACTAGAACTATATACTGTTATTATACTACTAGAACGATATACTGTTATTATACTACTAGAACTATATACTGTTATTATACTACTAGAACGATATACTGTTATTATACTACTAGAACGATATACTGTTATTATACTACTAGAACGTTATTATATACTGTTATTATACTACTAGAACGATATACTGTTATTATACTACTAGAACGATATACTGTTATTATACTACTAGAACGATATACTGTTATTATACTACTAGAACGATATACTGTTATTATACTACTAGAACGATATACTGTTATTATACTACTAGAACGATATACTGTTATTATACTACTAGAACTATATACTGTTATTATACTACTAGAACGATATACTGTTATTATACTACTAGAACGATATACTGTTATTATACTACTAGAACGATATACTGTTATTATACTACTAGAACGATATACTGTACACTTTTTTATTTGATTGAACTTTTATTTAAACATTGAGACTAAAATCTATAGAACTATTACTGTTATTATACTATATAACTATATATGTTATATACTATACTATATATCTATAATCTATCTAATCTAATGTATACATTACAATAAAATCAGAATATTTATTATACTACTAGAATTATTATTAATTTATTATACTTTAGAACAATATACATGTTATTATACTACATTTCAGCACGATATACTGTTATTATATGAATGAACGATATACTGTTATTATACATTTAATAGAACGATATACTGTTATTATACTACTAGAGGTCTATAACAATATTTAAACTATCAATATTTATACTTAGAACATTAACGTTATTATAATGAGCTAGAACTATATACTGTTATTATATTACTTACTGTTATTATACTACTAAGATCTATAATGATTATTACTACTAGAACTTACTGTTATTATACTACTAGAACATATACTGTTATTATACATGAACGATAATGTTATTATACTACTAGAACTATATACTGTTATTATACAACTAGAACATATACTGTTATTATAACTAGAACGAGGAATACTTTGAATACTAAGAAGTTCATATACTGTTATTATATACTAGTTCTGAACTAGATATACTAAACATGCTGTTATTATACTACTAGAACGATATACTGTTATTATACTACTAGAACGATATAGTTATTATACTACAGAATGATATACTGTTATTATACTACTAGAACGATATACTGTTATTATACTACAGAACAGGTTTTTATAGGGCTACAGAACTATAATACTGTTATTATACTACTAGATATACTAGTTATATATACATACTAGAACAGTATATACTGTTATTATACACTAGATCGATATACTGTTATTATACTACTAGAACGTGGATATACTGTTATTATACTACTGGATTCAAACCAGCAATTATACTACTAGAACGATACACTTTATTAGGCTTTCTAGCCACATATTGGTGTTATTATTACTACTAGATTGATATACTGTTATTATACTATTTGAACTATCATACTGTATTATACTACTAGATTACATTACTTACATTTAACTCACTAGAACATATACTGTTGTTATACTCTAGTTAAATTGTATGTGTGTTATTATTCTATAGTTAAATTCTGTTGTGTGTTCTCTATGTTAAACTATATATGATTATACTACTAGAATTGATATACTGTTATTATACTACTATGTTAAACGATATACTGTTAAACAGAACAGCTCTTTTTTAGAACGATATACTGTTATTATACACTATGTTAACTATATACTCTATTATTCAACTACCAGAGCTAGATATGTGTTATTGTTACTACTAGAACGATATACTGTTATTATACTGTTGAAGATATACTGTTATTATACAGATACTGGGGAAGGATATACTGTTATCGGGTACTACTGGAGAAGGTATACGTTGTTATTACGACTGATATAGTTATTATACTTAGACTTGATTCTGTTCTTATACTAGTCTCCAGGGATTTTTGATTGACAGGTTGTTATTAACCAGCAACTGTTATTATACTACTAGAACTCTTATACTGTTATTTTAATATTATTGACAGGATAACTGTTCTTATACTACTCCAGTTCCAGGGTATACTGTTACCAGAGCTACTAATTCTGTTTTTATACTACTAGAACTATATACCGTTATTAAACACTAGATGTATTCAACTACAGAACGATATACTGTTATTATACTACTAGAACACACATATACATTTATAGTCTGTTATTATACTACTAGAAGGATATACTGTTATTATACTACTAGAATGCCATCTGAACTATATACTGTTATTATACTACTAGAACGATATACTGTGAATTATAGGAATAAAAGAAAAGTGTTATTATACTACTAGAAAAGATATACTGTGAGAGATATATACTAGAACTATAGCTGTTATGGGGGGATACTACTAGAACGATGGAATACTGTTATTATACTACTAGAAGAGATATACTGTTATTATACTACTAGTTCTGAATATACTGTTATTATACTACTAGTGTCATACTGTTGTTATACTACTAGTTAGGAGACACTGTTATTATACTACTAGAACGATATACTGTTATTATACTATATTTACTAATCACTAGAACGATATGGTGTTGTTATACTACTAGAACGATATACTGTTATTATACTACTAGTGTGATATACTGTTATTATACTACTAGAACGATATACTGTTATTATACTACTAGAACGATATACTGTTATTATACTACTAGAATAGATATACTGTTATTATACTACTAGAATTTAGATACTGTTGTTATACTCCTACTGTTAGAGAATATACTGTTATACGATATACTGTTATTATACTACTAGAAAGAGCATATACTGTTATTATACTACTAGAACGATATACTGTTATTAGACTACAGAACCATATACTGTTATTATACTACTAGAACCATATACTGTTATTATAAGACAGAACCATATACTGTTATTATAAGACAGAACCATATACTGTTATTATACTACTAGAACGATATACTGTTATTATACTACTAGAACCATATACTGTTATTATACTACTAGAAGGATATACTGTTATTATACTACTAGAACGATATACTGTTATTATACTACTAGAACGTTATATACTAGTTATTATACTACTAGAACGATATACTGTTATTATACTACTAGAACGAATAGTTATTATACTACTAGAACGATATACTGTTATTATACTACAATAGTTAGAACGATATACTGTTATTATGTACTAGAAGATATACTGTTATTATACTACTAGAGCGATATACTGTTATTATACTACTAGAACCATATAGTTATTATACTAGCAGATAACTGTTATATACTGTAGAGAAGAGTTATTATACTACTAGAACGATATACTGTTATTATACTACTAGAACGATAACTGTTATTATACTGTTATACTACTAGAACGATATACTGTTATTATACTACTAGAACGATATACTGTTATTATACTACTAGAACGATATACTGTTATTATACTACTAGAGCGATATACTGTTATTATACTACTAGAGAAGATATACTGTTATTATACTACTAGAACGATATACTGTTATTATACTACTAGAACGATATACTGTTATTATACTACTAGAACGATATACTGTTATTATACTACTAGAACGATATACTGTACACTTTTTTATTTGATTGAACTTTTATTTAAACATTGAGACTAAAATCTAATGTTCTAATCTATCTATATAACTATATATACTATATACTATACTATATATCTATAATCTAATCTAATCTAATGTACACATTACAATAAAATCAGAATATTTATATTAATAAATTATTATATTAATTTATAATATTTAAACAACATTACACATGTGTATAAAACAATACATTTCAGCACACAATTAACATGAATGAAGTTAATAAAAAGTTATAAACATTTAATAAAAGCAATCACATCCAACTACATAGAGGTCCTCAATCAATCATTTAAACGTTCAATCATTTAAACTTTAAACATTAACGTTATGATAATGAGCTTGAGGCTATGATTACGCTCCCGGATACGGGATTGCTCGACGCAAGAAGTTAACACTAATTTAAGATCTGTAAGTGATTTCTGAACTGAATAAATGCCTTGCTGAAGTTCAGGAATGGCCTGCTGCACCGAGGTGGCACAGGAATATAAACATGCATCGAGATGAATGTTACAAGGATGAACACTGTTTCCTATGTCTTTAATATACAAAAGTGAAACAATAATGGACCCAAAGTAGAACCCTGAGGAACACCTTTTTGAATCTCAAGAAGTTCATATTAACCTGTTAAGATGGCCTGAGTTCTGTCACTGAGATAATTCTGAAACCATAAACAGGCTGTATATCCCAGGCATGGTCTTGATCATTTCTTCAGCAAAACAGAATGATCAACAGTCTCGTATGCCTTTGACTGGTCATTGATCAAAGCAGCACAGCTCTTTTTTAGCGTCCAAGGGCACAGTACTATAACTCTGTAATTCAACTACCAGAGAGGAGCTAGTTACTATGATTACATTCTCAGACTACAGTATATCAGGGATTGATTGCAGACACTCTTATCCATTTACAGGAGCAATTAGGGTAAAGTGTCTTGAACGTGGACAGATGTTTCACCTAGTCGGCTCAGGGATTCAAACCAGCAACCTTTCTGTTAGCGGCACAACACTCTTTACCTTTAGGCTTTCTGCCACATATTGGTGCTTCATGATTGGTTCTTCATGATTGGTTCTTCAGATTCACTTAATAAATATTTGCTATCATACTGTATGTATTTACAGATTACATTACATTACATTTAAGTCATTTAGCACAGATAATGTGTGTGTGTGTGTGTTCTCTATGTTAAATTTGTGTGTGTGTGTGTGTTCTCTATGTTAAATTGAGTGTGTGTGTGTGTTCTCTATGTTAAATTGTTTGTGTGTTTGTGTGTGTTCTCTATGTTAAATTGTGTGTGTGTGTGTGTGTGTGTTCTCTATGTTAAATTGTGTATGTGTGTGTGTGTGTGTTCTCTATGTTAAATTGTGTGTGTGTGTGTGTGTGTTCTCTATGTTAAATTGTGTGTGTGTGTGTTCTCTATGTTAAATTGTGTGTGTGTGTTCCTGTGTTGCAGTGCCACCCTCCTGGCGTTCCTGGTTGATCTGTTGAAGAGCTCCGTGGCCATGCAGGAACAGATGCTGGGGGGCAAAGGATTCCTGGTGATCGGGTACCTGCTGGAGAAGGTACACGTTCGCTCACAATACGACTGATTGAGTTACTGATTTGATTGATTCTCTCCCTCTTCTCTCCAGTCGTCCAGGGATTTTTGATTGACAGGTTGACTCTCTCTCTCTCCCTCCCTCGTCTCTCTCTAGTCGTCCAGGGTCCACATCACCAGAGCGGTGTTAGATCAGTCCTTATGGTTTGAATGATTGATTGACAGGTTAACTCTCTCTCTCTCTCTCTCTCCAGTCGTCCAGGGTCCACATCACCAGAGCGGTGCTGGAACAGTTCTTGTCCTTTGCTAAGTACCTGGACGGGTTAACCCACGGAGCGCCGCTACTCAAACAGCTGTGTGACCACGTCCTCTTCAACGCTGCCATCTGGATACACACACCCGCTAAGGTAGGGAGGGAGAGAGAGGGAGAGAGAGGGAGAGAGAGGGAGATCTACAGTACCGTCTGGATACACACAGCCCGTATAGTTCTGCCTTTCTCCAGAGCTGATTCCCCACAGCAACTGGAAGGGAGATTTGTTGTGAAGAGAGTCAAGGAATAAAAGAAAAGTGTGTAAAATTACAGGGGTAGAAGAAGAGAAGAACGTGAGAGAGAATATAGAAGAAAGAGAGAACAGCTGAGCAGTGGGGGGAGAGGGGAAAGACAGAGGAGATGGAAGACAGAGGAGATGGAAGAGAGAGGAGATGGAAGAGAGAGAGAGGATGGATTCAGTTCTTGAGCTGGCTAATGTGAGTTCTGAATTAGCTGTTGCGCTAGTGGGTATAGTGTCAGTCCAGTGTGTTCGACTACCACTATGTTAGGAGACACCTCGTTAGGAGACACCTCGTTAGGAGACACCTCGTTAAAGATATTTCTAATCACCCTGGATGGTGGCAGTGTGTGTGAGGGGGCTAAGGATGTGGGAGTGGGAGCAAGCTGTGTGTGTGTGTGTGTGTGTGTGTGTGTGTGTGACATGTGTGTGTGTGTGTGACAGGACACAATGTCTGTGTCATGTCTGTCTGTCAATGTATGTGTCTGACTGTCACTGGGAAGTCTAATGACTGTCTGTCTGTCACAATGTCTGTCTGTCTGTCGAGGAATGTCTGTCTGGTCTTTAAATAAATGTCTGTGTGAATCACAATCTGTGTGTCTGTGTGTCTGTGTGTCCATGTGTGACATCACAAACTGTGTGTCCTGTGTGTCAGATGACAAGAGCAGGACGGGGGTGAGAATTGAGGTTTTAAATCCAATATGGTGTTATGTAAACTCCTCAGGAACCAATACTTTTATGTGACCAATAGTTATCAGAAGAGCAGGACCAATAGTTATGTAGAGAAGAACAGGACCAATAGTTATGTAGAGAAGAGCAGGACCAATAGTTATGAAGAGAAGAGCAGGACCAATAGTTATGTAGAGAAGAGCAGGACCAATAGTTATGTAGAGAAGAGCAGGACCAATAGTTATGTAGAGAAGAGCAGGACCAATAGTTATGTAGAGAAGAGCAGGACCAATAGTTATGTAGAGCAGTTATCAATGAAGCAAACAGATTATTAGAGAGATTCTGAGTTCAGTTCAGCGGTTTAGGATTCTGCGTTGGATCAAACCATGCTGGACACGGTTCCAGAATATCTTCCCATGTCAATAAACTCATCCCTGTTCCCATAAATGTTTTAATAGCTTGTGAAGGAAGGGTTGTGAAGAGAGTCAATTTTATCATAGCTGTAAGAAATAAAAACTTTTTACAGTTGGGGATGGTGTGATAAATGCATCAGTGGGAGGGCCCACCGGAATACTGGGGAGTATCAGTGGGAGGGCCCACCGGAATACTGGGGAATTGATTAATGCATCAGTGGGAGGTCCAACAGGAATACTGGGGAGTATCAGTGGGAGGGCCCACCGGAATACTGGGGAGTATCAGTGGGAGGGCCCACCGGAATACTGGGGAATTGATTAATGCATCAGTGGGAGGTCCAACAGGAATACTGGGGAGTATCAGTGGGAGGGCCCACCGGAATACTGGGGAATTGATTAATGCATCAGTGGGAGGTCCAACAGGAATACTGGGGAGTATCAGTGGGAGGGCCCACCGGAATACTGGGGAGTATCAGTGGGAGGGCCCACAGGAATACTGGGGAGTATCAGTGGGAGGGCCCACGGGAATACTGGGGAGTATCAGTGGGAGGGCCCACAGGAATACTGGGGAGTATCAGTGGGAGGGCCCACAGGAATACTGGGGAGTATCAGTGGGAGGGCCCACAGGAATACTGGGGAGTATCAGTGGGAGGGCCCACAGGAATACTGGGGAGTATCAGTGGGAGGGCCCACAGGAATACTGGGGAGTATCAGTGGGAGGGCCCACAAGGAGGAATACTGGGGAGTATCAGTGGGAGGGCCCCACAGGAATACTAATGGGAGTATCAGTGGGAGGGCCCACAGGAATACTGGGGAGTATCAGTGGGAGGGCCCACAGGAATACTGGGGATTGATTAATCACATGGGAGGGCCCACAGGAATACAAGGCCCACAGGGAGTATGTCAGTCGGACAAGGGCCCATCAGGAAGAGTTGAGCTGAGGTCATGTCACATTACAAAGATGCATCACAATGTAAAAATCTTCACAATACCCCATAATGACTATTCTGAAACCCCCATGGAAATTAACTGAATACCCCATTTTGACATCACAATGCAAATGACATCACATTGTCCACATGACATCACATTACATAACATCCTCTAAAATCACATTAAGTAGTTATTTTCCAATACGTCAATCTGACATCACATAATAACATCACAATACCCCATAATGACATCACAATACCCCATAATAACTTCACAATACCCCATTCTGACATCACAATACCCCATAATGACATCACAATACCCCATAATAACTTCACAATACCCCATTCTGACATCACAATACCCCATAATGACATCACAATACCCCATAATGACATCACATTACCCCATAATAACTTCACAATACCCCATTCTGACATCACAATACCCCATAATGACATCACAATACCCCATAATGACATCACAATACCCCATAATAACATCACAATACCCATAATGACATCACAATCATAATGACATCACAATACCCCATAATGACATCACAATACCCCATAATGACATCACAATACCCCATAATGACATCACAATACCCCATTCTGACATCACATTACCCCATAATGACATCACAATACCCCATAATGACATCACATTACCCCATAATAACTTCACAATACCCCATAGTGACAAAACAAAAACAGATTTTAAAACATTTTTCCAAATTTATTAAAAACAAAAAACTGAAATATCACATTTCCATAAGTATTCAGACCCTTTACTCAGTACTTTGTTGAAGCACCTTTGGCAGCGATTACAGCCTCCAGTCTTCTTGGGTATGATGCTACAAACTTGGCACACCTGTATTTGGGGAGTTTCTCCCATTCTTCTCTGCAGATCCTCTCAAGCTCTGTCTGGTTGGATGGGGAGAGTAGCTGCACAGCTATCAGGTTTCTCCAGAGATGTTCGATTGGGTTGAAGTCCGGGCTCTGGCCACTCAAGGACATTCAGAGACTTGTGTCGAAGCCACTCCTGCATTGTCTTGGCTGTGTGCTTAGGGTTGTTGTCCTGTTGGAAGGTTAACCTTTGCCCCAGTCTGAGGTCCTGAGCGCTCTGGAGCAGGTTTTCATCAAGGATCTCTCTGTACTTTGTTCCGTTCACCTTTCCCTTGATCCTGAAGACATGAAAGGAGGGTAGTGGACATGAGAGGAGGGTAGAGGGCATGAGAGGAGGGTAGAGGGCATGAGAGGAGGGCGGAGGGCATGAGAGGAGGGCGGAGGGCATGAGAGGAGGGCGGAGGACATGAGAGGAGGGCGGAGGGCATGAGAGGAGGGCGGAGGGCATGAGAGGAGGGCAGAGGGCATGAGAGGAGGGCAGAGGGCATGAGAGGAGGGCAGAGGGCATGAGAGGAGGGTAGAGGACATGAGAGGAGGGTAGAGGGCATGAGAGGAGGGTAGAGGGCATGAGAGGAGGGTAGAGGGCATGAGAGGAGGGTAGAGGGCATGAGAGGAGGGCAGAGGGCATGAGAGGAGGGCAGAGGGCATGAGAGGAGGGCGGAGGGCATGAGAGGAGGGCGGAGGGCATGAGAGGAGGGTGGAGGGCATGAGAGGAGGAGGGCATGAGAGGGCGGAGGGCATGAGAGGAGGGCGGAGGGCATGAGAGGAGGGCGGAGGGCATGAGAGGAGGGCGGAGGGCATGAGAGGAGGGCGGAGGACAGGAAGAGAGAGGGTAGAGGACAGGAAGAGAGGAGGGTAGAGGACAGGAAGGGAGGATGGAGGACATGAGAGGAGGGTGGAGGACATGAGAGGAGGGTGGAGGACATGAGAGGAGGGTAGAGGACATGAGAGGAGGGTAGAGGACATGAGAGGAGGGTAGAGGACAAGAGGAGGGTAGAGGACAAGAGAGAGTAGAGGACAGGAAGGGAGGGTAGAGGACAGGAGAGGAGGGTAGAGGACAGGAGAGGAGGGTAGAGGGCATGAGAGGAGGGTAGAGGACAGGAGAGGAGGGTAGAGGACAGGAGGGGAGGGTAGAGGACATGAGAGGAGAGGAGAGTAGAGGACAACACCTTCAGTTGATAGTTGCTGTGTCTCTCTCTCTCCCTCCCTGTGTGTGTTATGTGTTTCTCCCTCCAGGTCCAGTTGTCCCTGTACACCTACCTGTCTGCGGAGTTCATTGGGACGTCGACCATCTACAGCACCATCCGTCGTGTTGGTACCGTGCTGCAGCTGATGCACACGCTGAAGTACTACTACTGGGTCAGCAACCCACTGGAGAGCAGTGGCATCACTCCTAAAGGACTGGGTACGTACACACACACACACACACACACACACACACACACACGCACACGCACACACACACACACACGCACACACACGCACGCACACGCACGCACGCACACAGACAGGTTACTATAACAGACAGGTTACTATAACAGACAGGTTACTATAACTGACAGGTTACTATAACAGACAGGTTACTATAACAGACAGGTTACTATAACAGACAGGTTACTAGAACAGACAGGTTACTAGAACAGACAGGTTACTATAACAGACAGGTTACTATAACAGACAGGTTACTAGAACAGAAGGTTACTAGAACAGACAGGGTTACTATAACAGACAGGTTACAGACAGACAGGTTACTATAACAGACAGGTTACTAGAACAGACAGGTTACTAGAACAGACAGGTTACTAGAACAGACAGGTTACTAGAACAGACAGGTTACTAGAACAGACAGGTTACTATAACAGACAGGTTACTATAACAGACAGGTTACTATAACAGACAGGTTACTATAACAGACAGGTTACTATAACAGACAGGTTACTAGAACAGACAGGTTACTAGAACAGACAGGTTACTATAACAGACAGGTTACTATAACAGACAGGTTACTATAACAGACAGGTTACTATAACAGACAGGTTACTATAACAGACAGGTTACTATAACAGACAGGTTACTATAACAATAACAGACAGGTTACTATAACAGACAGGTTACTATAACAGACAGGTTACTATAACAGACAGGTTACTATAACAATAACAGACAGGTTACTATAACAGACAGGTTACTATAACAGACAGGTTACTATAACAATAACAGACAGGTTACTATAACAGACAGGTTACTATAACAGACAGGTTACTATAACAATAACAGACAGGTTACTATAACAGACAGGTTACTATAACAGACAGGTTACTATAACAGACAGGTTACTATAACAGACAGGTTACTATAACAATAACAGACAGGTTACTATAACAGACAGGTTACTATAACAGACAGGTTACTATAACAGACAGGTTACTATAACAATAACAGACAGGTTACTATAACAGACAGGTTACTATAACACAGATGGGTACTTGTGTTCTTTGCTAGATCCCGTGTGGACCTGAATGAAACGTTGTGAATGACTGAATGTTTTTCTGTGTGTTGATGGAATGACTGAATGTTTTCTAAATAATGTTGTATTACCGTTTTTGTAACGTTGAATTAACATGAATTCCGTTGATGTTATATTAACGTTGTTTTAATGTTGTCTGTGTGCAGATGGACCGAGGCCGTCCCAGAACGAGATCGTCTCTCTCAGAGCCTTCATTCTGCTGTTCCTCAAACAACTCATACTCAAGGTAACATGAATGTTTTACATACTACATACAACATACTACATACAACACACTAAATACTACATACAACACACTACATACTACATACAACACACTACACACTACATACAACACACTACACACTACATACAACACACTACATACTACATACAACACACTACATACTACATACTACACACTACATACTACATGCAACACACTACACACTACATACAACACACTACATACAACACACTACACACTACATACAACACACTACATACAACACACTACATACTACATACTACACACTACATACAACACACTACATACTACACACTACATACTACATGCAACACACTACATACTACATACAACACACTACATACTACATACAACACACTACACACTACATACAACACACTACATACAACACACTACATACTACATACTACACACTACATACAACACACTACATACTACATACAACACACTACATACTACATACAACACACTACATACTACATACAACACACTACATACTACATACAACATACTACATACACCATACTACATGAAACATACTACATACAACACACTACATACTACATACTACATACAACACACCATAACTACTTCATCCAGGAGTTCCTCAAACAACTCATACTCAAGGTACTGAACTATATATAGCAGTTAATCACATTGTCTGAAAATACACTGAGAACGTCCAACACACAGCGTCTACTCTGGAGAACATCCAACACACACGTACTACTCTGACAACATCCATACACACAGCGTCATACTACATGAGAACATACTACACACAGCGTCTACTACATGAGAACGCCCAACACACACTACATGAGAACGTCCAACACACACCATAACTACTTCGTCCAGGAGTTCCTCAAACAACTCATACTCAAGGTACTGAACTATATATAGCAGTTAATCACATTGTCTGAAAATACACTGAGAACGTCCAACACACAGCGTCTACTCTGAGAACGTCCAACACACAGCGTCTACTCTGAGAACGTCCAACACACAGCGTCTACTCTGAGAACGTCCAACACACAGCGTCTACTCTGAGAACGTCCAACACACAGCGTCTACTCTGAGAACGTCCAACACACAGCGTCTACTCTGAGAACGTCCAACACACACCGTCTACTCTGAGAACGTCCAACACACTGAGAACGTCCAACACACTGAGAACGTCCAACACACTGAGAACGTCCAACACACACCGTCTACTCTGAGAACGTCCAACACACTGAGAACGTCCAACACACTGAGAACGTCCAACACACTGAGAACGTCCAACACACCGCCTACACTGAGAACGTCAACACACTGAGAACGTCCAACACACTGAGAACGTCCAACACACTGAGCGTCCAACACACTGAGAACGTCCAACACACAGCGTCTACTCTGAGAACGTCCAACACACAGAACGCCCAACACACTGAGAACGTCCAAACACACCGTCTACACTGAGAACGTCCAACACACTGAGAACGTCCAACACACTGAGAACGTCCAACACACTGAGAACGTCCAACACACCGTCTACACTGAGAACGTCCAACACACCGAGAACGTCCAACACACTGAGAACGTCCAACACACTGAGAACGTCCAACACACTGAGAACGTCCAACACACCGAGAACGTCCAACACACCGAGAACGTCCAACACACCGAGAACGTCCAACACACCGAGAACGTCCAACACACCGAGAATGTCCAACACACCGAGAATGTCCAACACACCGAGAACGCCCAACACACTGAGAACGCCCAACACACTGAGAAGCGTCAACACAACGTCTACACTGAGAACGCCCAACACACTGAGAACGCCCAACACACTGAGCGAGAACGCCCACACACAGAACTGAACGCCCAACACACTGAGAACGTCCAACACACCGAACGCCCACACACGAGAGCGTCAACACACTGAGAACGCCCAACACACCGAGAACGTCCACACTGGAGAACGCCCAACACACGTCTGAGAACGCCCAACACACTGAGAACGTCCAACACACCGAGAACGTCCAACACACCGAGAACGTCCAACACACCGTGAACGCCCAACACACCGAACGCCCAACACACACACTGAGAACGTCCAACACACCGAGAACGTCCAACACACTGAGAACGTCCAACACACACCGTCTACACTGAGAACGTCCAACACACTGAGAACGTCCAACACACCGAGAACGTCCAACACACCGAGAACGTCCAACACACCGAGAACGTCCAACACACCGAGAACGTCCAACACACTGAGAACGTCCAACACACACCGTCTACACTGAGAACGTCCAACACACCGTCTACACTGAGAACGTCCAACACACTGAGAACGTCCAACACACACCGTCTACACTGAGAACGTCCAACACACTGAGAACGTCCAACACACACCGTCTACACTGAGAACGTCCAACACACTGAGAACGTCCAACACACTGAGAACGTCCAACACACTGAGAACGTCCAACACACACCGTCTACACTGAGAACGTCCAACACACTGAGAACGTCCAACACACTGAGAACGTCCAACACACCGTCTACACTGAGAACGTCCAACACACTGAGAACGTCCAACACACCGTCTACACTGAGAACGTCCAACACACTGAGAACGTCCAACACACTGAGAACGTCCAACACACCGTCTATACTCCACGCCGTGGAGAGCGTTCTGCTGCCTGCAACATCCTTCAGCATGACCGGTTTGGCGGTGGGTCAGTCATGGTGTGGGGTGGCATTTCTTTGGGGGGCCGCACAGCCCTCCATGTGCTCGCCAGAGGTAGCCTGACTGCCATTAGGTACCGAGATGAGATCCTCAGACCCCTTGTGAGACCATATGCTGGTGCGGTTGGCCCTGGGTTCCTCCTAATGCAAGACAATGCTAGACCTCATGTGGCTGGAGTGTGTCAGCAGTTCCTGCAAGAGGAAGGCATTGATGCTATGGACTGGCCCGCCCGTTCCCCAGACCTGAATCCAATCCACCAACGCCACGTTGCACCACAGACTGTCCAGGAGTTGGCGGATGCTTTAGTCCAGGTCTGGGAGGAGATCCCTCAGGAGACCATCCGCCACCTCATCAGGAGCATGCCCAGGCGTTGTAGGGAGGTCATACAGGCACGTGGAGGCCACACACACTACTGAGCCTCATTTTGACTTGTTTTAAGGACATTACATCAAAGATGGATCAGCCTGTAGTGTGGTTTTCCACTTTAATTTTGAGTGTGACTCCAAATCCAGACCTCCATGGGTTGATAAATTTGATTTCCATTGATAATTTTTGTGATTTTGTTGTCAGCACATTCAACTATATAAAGGGAAAAGTATTTAATACAAATATTTTCATTCATTCAGATCTAGGATGTGTTATTTTAGTTTTCCCTTTATTTGTTTGAGCAGTGTAGTATCCAGTTTACATAGAGTCCAGTGAAGTTCCTTCTTGGTGTCTGTTTGAGGGGGAATGTATACAGCTGTGACTATAATTGACTAGAATTCTCTTGGTAGGTAGAATTGCCAGCCCTTCCTCTTCCCAGAGAGGTGATTATCTCTGTCGGCGCGATGCTTGGAGAAGCACAGTGGCTGAACCGATTCTGATTCTGTTTCCGTGAAACATAGAATGTTACCATCTCTGATGTCTCTATGGAAGGCAACCGTAGATTTTTCGTCTACCTTGTTGTCAAGAGACTGGACATTGGAGAATACTCTGGAACCTGACCATCAGCCCCTTCTGCGGCGCCGTTGTTTTGGGTCTCCGGCTGGGATCCGATCCGTTGTCCTGGGTGGTGGTCCATACAGAGGATCTGATCCATTGTCCAATGTTATCATTGACCTTTCCGATACGTAGTTCTGTTCTTGGGCACCATAAAGCTCTGTGATGAAGACATCTTTTTCATGTCACTCCTCCTCTCCAATCCTCTCTTCTCTCCACTCTCTCCTATTCTCTCTTCTCCTCTCTCTCTTCTCCTCTCTCTCTTCTCCTCTCTCTCTTCTCCTCTATCTCCTCCTATCTCTCTCTCCTCCTCTCCCCCTCTCCTCCTATCTCTCTCTCCTCCTCTCTCTCTCCTCTCTCTCTCCTCCCTCCTCTCTCTCCTCCCCTCCTCTCTCCTCCTCTCTCTCCTCCTCTCTCTCTCCTCTCTCTCCCCCTCTCTCTTCCTCCTCTCTCTCCCCCTCTCTCTCCTCCTCTCTCTCCCCCTCTCTCCTCTCCTCTCTTCCCTCTCCTCTCTCCTCCTCTCTCTTCTCCTCTCTCTCCTCTCTCTCTCTCTCTCTCTTCCCTCTCTCTCTCCTCCTCTCCCCTCCTCCTCTCTCCTCCTCTCTCTCTCCTCTCTCTCCTCCTCTCTCTCCTCCTCCTCTCTCCCCTCTCTCTCCTCCTCTCTCTCCTCTCTCTTCCCCTCTCTCTCCTCCTCTCTCTTCTCCTCTCTCTCCCCCTCTCTCTCCCCCTCTCTCTCCTCTCTCTCTCTCCTCCTCCTCTCTTCTCCTCTCTCTCCCCTCTCTCTCTCCTCCTCCTCTCTCTCCCCTCTCTCTCCTCCTCTCTCTCCCCTCTCTCTTCCTCCTCTCTCTCCTCCTCTCTCTTCTCCTCTCTCCTCCGCTCTCTCCCCCTCTCTCTCCTCTCTTCTACTCTCCTCACTCTGTTGGTTTGTTTACTTGTCTGTCTGTCTGTCTGTTTGTTTGTCTCAAGCCCCCTGGGGGAGTTCTGGGTAATCGGAGGTGTGAAGAATTGTATTATGGACCAGTGCTCTAAAAAGTGTGTGTGTGTGTGTGTGTGTGTTGTTGACAGGAAGTGGTTAATGTGGTTAATATGGTTGCCAACGCCTCTCATCTGTTAAAAATCATTTTCACTTTATCCCTCTTTCCCCCCTTTTGACTTTTTCATTGTTGTTTCTGGTGAATCATGTCTCTCTCTCCGTCCTCTGTAGCTGCGGGTGTTTTAAAAAACCCAAACAGTAAACACACACATTTTCATAAATGTAATTGTTTCCACTCTGAGATGCCTGAGGGCTTTATTTATTTATTTAAATATTTTAAATTGAACCTTTATGTGAAAACAAGTTCTTGTTT
This sequence comes from Oncorhynchus nerka, assembly GCF_034236695.1. Lineage (NCBI taxonomy): Eukaryota > Metazoa > Chordata > Actinopteri > Salmoniformes > Salmonidae > Oncorhynchus > Oncorhynchus nerka. The sequence goes on from NC_088405.1 coordinate 99,347,125, forward strand.
ACAATGACGGCCAAACCCGAGCCAATTGTGCTATTGGACTGCCAATCACGGCCGGATGTGATACAGCCTGGATTCAAACCAGGGAGTGACGCCTCTTGCACTGAGATGCAGTGTCTTAGACCACTGCGCCACTCTGGACCCCACAATGAAGAAAACGCCCACAATGAAGAAAACGCCCACAGGGTCTGTAGTAGGGTGTCCGCAAATCGAATTGTTTCAACTAATTATTTTTAAGTAACGAACAAATAAATAAATAATTAATAAATATTTAAAAATATACATATATATTATAATAAATCTATCTCCAAGTTGAGAAAACGTATGAAAAAAATCAGTACATTTAAAAGTGTCTTGTCTCACATGTTCATTCAACTATTTGAGTATTTTATCTAAAAAATGACTGGTCACACAAACAGTGCTTTTAACAACCAATGTTTTCAACATATTTGACACACGTTGACATAAATTATTTTTATTGCGCGTGTTCATTTATACAGTCATTAGTATTTAACATGTCCTCACCTGGGATTTGACCTCACAGCTATTCCAATCTTCCTGCTAGGCCACTATACTATTAGTTCTCCCTCTCATCATTCATTTAATTTCTGTCTCTCTGTCTCTCTGTCTCTCTCTCTCTCTCTCTCTCTCTCTCTCTCTCTCTCTCTCTCTCTCTCTCTCTCTCTCTCTCTCTCTCTCTCTCTCTCTCTCTCTGTCTCTCTGTCTCTCTGTCTCTCTGTCTCTCTCTCTCTCTCTGTCTCTCTGTCTCTCTGTATTCCCAGGATCGGGGTGTGAAGGAAGATGAGCTACAGAGCATCCTGAACTACTTGCTGACCATGCATGAGGTAAACACAACTGTAATTTAATTTCTCTCTCTCTCTCTCTCTCTGTCTCTCTGTCTCTCTGTCTCTCCCTCTCTGTCTCTCTCTCTCTCTCTCTCTCTCTCTCTCTCTTTAAGGGTTTTATTGTCATGGGACATTGCCAAAGTAAGTGAAGTAGATAATAAACAAAAGTGAAATAAACTATAAAAAAATGAACAGTAATCATTACACTCACTAAAGTTCCAAAAGAATAAAGACATTTAAATGTCATATTATGTCTATATACAGTGTTGTAATAGTCTCTCTCACTCCCTCTCCCCCCACCCTCTCCCTCTCTCTCTTTATATATATATATATATATATATATATAATCTCCAGGATGACAATATCCATGATGTTCTTCAGTTGTTGGTGGCTCTGATGTCAGAACACCCAGCCTCCATGATTCCAGCCTTCGACCAGAGGAACGGCATACGGTATATACACACACCACACACACAGGTAGAAGGACAGCCAAACAGGATATAATACAGGATACAGGAACAGGATATGATACAGGAACAGGATATGATACAGGATACAGGAACAGGATATGATACAGGATACAGGATATGATACAGGATACAGGAACAGGATATGATACAGGATACAGGATATGATACAGGATACAGGAACAGGATATGATACAGGAACAGGATATGATACAGGATACAGGAACAGGATATGATACAGGATACAGGATATGATACAGGAACAGGATATGATACAGGATACAGGAACAGGATATCATACAGGATATGATACAGGATACAGGAACAGGATATGATACAGGATACAGGAACAGGATATGCTACAGGAACAGGATATGATACAGGAACAGAATATAATACAGGATATGATACAGGATACAGGATATGATACATGATACAGGAACAGGATATCATACAGGATATGATACAGGATACAGGAACAGGATATGATACAGGAACAGGATAAAATACAGGATACAGGAACAGGATATGATACAGGATACAGGAACAGGATATGATACAGGAACAGGATAAAATACAGGATACAGGAACAGGATATGATACAGGATACAGGAACAGGATATGATACATGATACAGGAACAGGATATAATACAGGATACAGGAACAGGATATGATACAGGATACAGGAACAGGATATGATACATGATACAGGAACAGGATATAATACAGGATACAGGAACAGGATATGATACAGGATACAGGATATGATACAGGATACAGGATACAGGATACAGGAACAGGATATGATACAGGATACAGGAACAGGATATGATACAGGATACAGGATATGATACAGGATACAGGAACATGATATGATACAGGAACAGGATATGATACAGGATATGATACAGGATATGATACAGGATACAGGAACAGGATATAATACAGGAACATAATATGATACTGTATGGTGTCTGTCTGATTGTATGGTGTCTGTCTGACTGTATGGTGTCTGTCTGACTGTATGGTGTCTGTCTGACTGTATGGTGTCTGGTTGATATGATACAGGATATGATACAGGATATGATACAGGATACAGGAACAGGATATAATACAGGAACATAATATGATACTGTATGGTGTCTGTCTGATTGTATGGTGTCTGTCTGACTGTATGGTGTCTGTCTGACTGTATGGTGTCTGTCTGACTGTATGGTGTCTGGTTGACTGTCTGGCTGTATGGTGTCTGGCTGTCTGTCTGACTGTATGGTGTCTGGCTGACTGTCTGACTGTATGGTGTCTGTCTGTCTGGCTGACTGTATGGTGTCTGGCTGACTGTCTGACTGTATGGTGTCTGTCTGTCTGGCTGACTGTCTGACTGTATGGTGTCTGGCTGACTGTATGGTGTCTGGCTGACTGTATGGTGTCTGGCTGACTGTCTGACTGTATGGTGTCTGGCTGACTGTCTGACTGTATGGTGTCTGGTTGACTGTCTGACTGTATGGTGTCTGGTTGACTGTCTGACTGTATGGTGTCTGGCTGACTGTCTGACTGCATGGTGTCTGTCTGACTGTATGGTGTCTGGCTGACTGTATGGTGTCTGGCTGACTGTCTGGTGTCTGGCTGACTGTCTGACTGTATGGTGTCTGGCTGACTGTCTGACTGTATGGTGTCTGGTTGACTGTCTGGCTGTATGGTGTCTGGCTGACTGTCTGACTGTATGGTGTCTGGCTGACTGTATGGTGTCTGGCTGATTCTCTGACTGTCTGACTGTATGGTGTCTGGCTGACTGTCTGACTGTATGGTGTCTGGCTGACTGTCTGACTGTATGGTGTCTGTCTGACTGTATGGTGTCTGGCTGACTGTATGGTGTCTGGTTGACTGTCTGGCTGTATGGTGTCTGGCTGTCTGTCTGACTGTATGGTGTCTGTCTGACTGTATGGTGTCTGGCTGACTGTCTGACTGTATGGTGTCTGTCTGTCTGGCTGACTGTCTGACTGTATGGTGTCTGGCTGACTGTATGGTGTCTGGCTGACTGTATGGTGTCTGGCTGACTGTCTGACTGTATGGTGTCTGGCTGACTGTCTGACTGTATGGTGTCTGGCTGACTGTCTGACTGTATGGTGTCTGTCTGACTGTATGGTGTCTGTCTGACTGTATGGTGTCTGGTTGACTGTCTGGCTGTATGGTGTCTGGCTGTCTGTCTGACTGTATGGTGTCTGGCTGACTGTCTGACTGTATGGTGTCTGTCTGTCTGGCTGACTGTCTGACTGTATGGTGTCTGGCTGACTGTATGGTGTCTGGCTGACTGTCTGACTGTATGGTGTCTGTCTGTCTGGCTGACTGTCTGACTGTATGGTGTCTGGCTGACTGTATGGTGTCTGGCTGACTGTATGGTGTCTGGCTGACTGTCTGACTGTATGGTGTCTGGCTGACTGTCTGACTGTATGGTGTCTGGTTGACTGTCTGACTGTATGGTGTCTGGTTGACTGTCTGACTGTATGGTGTCTGGTTGACTGTCTGACTGTATGGTGTCTGGCTGACTGTCTGACTGGATGGTGTCTGGCTGACTGTCTGACTGCATGGTGTCTGGCTGACTGTATGGTGTCTGGCTGACTGTCTGGTGTCTGGCTGACTGTCTGACTGTATGGTGTCTGGCTGACTGTCTGACTGTATGGTGTCTGGTTGACTGTCTGGCTGTATGGTGTCTGGCTGACTGTCTGACTGTATGGTGTCTGGCTGACTGTATGGTGTCTGGCTGACTCTCTGACTGTCTGACTGTATGGTGTCTGACTGTCTGACTGACTGTCTGACTGTATGGTGTCTGGCTGACTGTCTGACTGTATGGTGTCTGTCTGACTGTATGGTGTCTGGTTGACTGTCTGACTGTATGGTGTCTGGCTGACTGTCTGACTGTATGGTGTCTGGTTGACTATCTGACTGTATGGTGTCTGGTTGACTGTCTGACTGTATGCTGTCTTGCTGACTGTCTGACTGTATGGTGTCTGGCTGACTGTCTGACTGTATGGTGTCTGGTTGACTATCTGACTGTATGGTGTCTGGTTGACTGTCTGACTGTATGCTGTCTTGCTGACTGTCTGACTGCATGGTGTCTGGCTGACTGTATGGTGTCTGGCTGACTGTATGGTGTCTGGTTGACTGTCTGACTGTATGGTGTCTGTCTGACTGTATGGTGTCTGGCTGACTGTCTGACTGTATGGTGTCTGGTTGACTGTATGGTGTCTGGCTGACTGTATGGTGTCTGGCTGACTGTCTGACTGTATGGTGTCTGGCTGACTGTCTGACTGTATGGTGTCTGGCTGACTGTATGGTGTCTGGCTGACTGTATGGTGTCTGGCTGACTGTATGGTGTCTGGTTGACTGTCTGGCTGTATGGTGTCTGGCTGTCTGTCTGACTGTATGGTGTCTGGCTGACTGTCTGACTGTATGGTGTCTGTCTGTCTGGCTGACTGTCTGACTGTATGGTGTCTGGCTGACTGTATGGTGTCTGGCTGACTGTCTGACTGTATGGTGTCTGTCTGTCTGGCTGACTGTCTGACTGTATGGTGTCTGGCTGACTGTATGGTGTCTGGCTGACTGTATGGTGTCTGGCTGACTGTCTGACTGTATGGTGTCTGGCTGACTGTCTGACTGTATGGTGTCTGGTTGACTGTCTGACTGTATGGTGTCTGGTTGACTGTCTGACTGTATGGTGTCTGGCTGACTGTCTGACTGCATGGTGTCTGGCTGACTGTATGGTGTCTGGCTGACTGTATGGTGTCTGGCTGACTGTCTGGTGTCTGGCTGACTGTCTGACTGTATGGTGTCTGGCTGACTGTCTGACTGTATGGTGTCTGGTTGACTGTCTGGCTGTATGGTGTCTGGCTGACTGTCTGACTGTATGGTGTCTGGCTGACTGTATGGTGTCTGTCTGACTGTATGGTGTCTGGCTGACTGTATGGTGTCTGGTTGACTGTCTGGCTGTATGGTGTCTGGCTGTCTGTCTGACTGTATGGTGTCTGACTGTATGGTGTCTGGCTGACTGTCTGACTGTATGGTGTCTGTCTGGCTGACTGTCTGACTGTATGGTGTCTGGCTGACTGTATGGTGTCTGGCTGACTGTATGGTGTCTGGCTGACTGTCTGACTGTATGGTGTCTGGCTGACTGTCTGACTGTATGGTGTGTGGCTGACTGTCTGACTGTATGGTGTCTGGCTGACTGTCTGGCTGACTGTCTGGTGTCTGGCTGACTGTCTGACTGTCTGGTGTCTGGCTGACTGTCTGACTGTATGGTGTCTGGTTGACTGTCTGACTGTATGGTGTCTGTCTGACTGTCTGACTGTATGGTGTCTGTCTGACTGTCTGGCTGACTGTCTGACTGTATGGTGTCTGGCTGACTGTCTGACTGTATGGTGTCTGGCTGACTGTCTGACTGTATGGTGTCTGGTTGACTGTCTGACTGTATGGTGTCTGGCTGACTGTCTGACTGTATGGTGTCTGGCTGACTATCTGGTGTCTGGCTGACTGTCTGACTGTATGGTGTCTGGCTGACTGTATGGTGTCTGGCTGACTGTCTGACTGTATGGTGTCTGGCTGACTGTCTGACTGTATGGTGTCTGGCTGACTGTATGGTGTCTGGCTGACTGTATGGTGTCTGGTTGACTGTCTGACTGTATGGTGTCTGGCTGTCTGTCTGACTGTATGGTGTCTGGCTGACTGTCTGACTGTATGGTGTCTGTCTGTCTGGCTGACTGTCTGACTGTATGGTGTCTGGCTGACTGTATGGTGTCTGGCTGACTGTCTGACTGTATGGTGTCTGTCTGTCTGGCTGACTGTCTGACTCTATGGTGTCTGGCTGACTGTCTGACTGTATGGTGTCTGGTGACTGTCTGACTGTATGGTGTCTGGTTGACTGTCTGACTGTATGGTGTCTGGTTGACTGTCTGACTGTATGGTGTCTGGCTGACTGTCTGACTGCATGGTGTCTGGCTGACTGTATGGTGTCTGGCTGACTGTATGGTGTCTGGCTGACTGTCTGGTGTCTGGCTGACTGTCTGACTGTATGGTGTCTGGCTGACTGTCTGGTGTCTGGCTGACTGTCTGACTGTATGGTGTCTGGCTGACTGTCTGACTGTATGGTGTCTGGTTGACTGTCTGGCTGTATGGTGTCTGGCTGACTGTCTGACTGTATGGTGTCTGGCTGACTGTATGGTGTCTGGCTGACTCTCTGACTGTCTGACTGTATGGTGTCTGGCTGACTGTCTGACTGTATGGTGTCTGGCTGACTGTCTGACTGTATGGTGTCTGTCTGACTGTATGGTGTCTGGTTGACTGTCTGACTGTATGGTGTCTGGCTGACTGTCTGACTGTATGGTGTCTGGTTGACTATCTGACTTTATGGTGTCTGGTTGACTGTCTGACTGTATGGTGTCTTGCTGACTGTCTGACTGCATGGTGTCTGGCTGACTGTATGGTGTCTGGCTGACTGTATGGTGTCTGGTTGACTGTCTGGCTGTATGGTGTCTGGCTGTCTGTCTGACTGTATGGTGTCTGTCTGACTGTATGGTGTCTGGCTGACTGTCTGACTGTATGGTGTCTGGCTGACTGTCTGACTGTATGGTGTCTGGCTGACTGTATGGTGTCTGGCTGACTGTATGGTGTCTGGCTGACTGTCTGACTGTATGGTGTCTGGCTGACTGTCTGACTGTATGGTGTCTGGCTGACTGTCTGACTGTATGGTGTCTGGCTGACTGTATGGTGTCTGGTTGACTGTCTGGCTGTATGGTGTCTGGCTGTCTGTCTGACTGTATGGTGTCTGTCTGTCTGGCTGACTGTCTGACTGTATGGTGTCTGGCTGACTGTCTGACTGTATGGTGTCTGTCTGTCTGGCTGACTGTCTGACTGTATGGTGTCTGGCTGACTGTATGGTGTCTGGCTGACTGTATGGTGTCTGGCTGACTGTCTGACTGTATGGTGTCTGGTTGACTGTCTGACTGTATGGTGTCTGGTTGACTGTCTGACTGTATGGTGTCTGGCTGACTGTCTGACTGTATGGTGTCTGGCTGACTGTATGGTGTCTGGCTGACTGTCTGGTGTCTGGCTGACTGTCTGACTGTATGGTGTCTGGCTGACTGTCTGACTGTATGGTGTCTGGTTGACTGTCTGGCTGTATGGTGTCTGGCTGACTGTCTGACTGTATGGTGTCTGGCTGACTGTATGGTGTCTGGCTGACTCTCTGACTGTCTGACTGTATGGTGTCTGGCTGACTGTCTGACTGTATGGTGTCTGGCTGACTGTCTGACTGTATGGTGTCTGTCTGACTGTATGGTGTCTGGTTGACTGTCTGGTGTCTGGCTGACTGTCTGACTGTATGGTGTCTGGTTGACTATCTGACTGTATGGTGTCTGGTTGACTGTCTGACTGTATGGTGTCTTGCTGACTGTCTGACTGCATGGTGTCTGGCTGACTGTATGGTGTCTGGCTGACTGTATGGTGTCTGGCTGACTCTCTGACTGTCTGACTGTATGGTGTCTGGCTGACTGTCTGACTGTATGGTGTCTGGTTGACTGTCTGGCTGTATGGTGTCTGGCTGTCTGTCTGACTGTATGGTGTCTGTCTGACTGTATGGTGTCTGGCTGACTGTCTGACTGTATGGTGTCTGTCTGTCTGGCTGACTGTCTGACTGTATGGTGTCTGGCTGACTGTATGGTGTCTGGCTGACTGTATGGTGTCTGGCTGACTGTCTGACTGTATGGTGTCTGGCTGACTGTCTGACTGTATGGTGTCTGTCTGACTGTCTGACTGTATGGTGTCTGTCTGACTGTATGGTGTCTGGCTGACTGTCTGGTGTCTGGCTAACTGTCTGGTGTCTGGCTGACTGTCTGGTGTCTGGCTGACTGTATGGTGTCTGGTTGACTGTCTGACTGTATGGTGTCTGTCTGACTGTCTGACTGTATGGTGTCTGTCTGACTGTATGGTGTCTGGCTGACTGTATGGTGTCTGTCTGTCTGGCTGACTGTCTGACTGTATGGTGTCTGGTTGACTGTCTGACTGTATGGTGTATGGTTGACTGTCTGACTGTATGGTGTCTGTCTGACTGTCTGACTGTATGGTGTCTGGTTGACTGTCTGACTGTATGGTGTCTGGTTGACTGTCTGACTGTATGGTGTCTGGCTGACTGTCTGACTGCATGGTGTCTGGCTGACTGTATGGTGTCTGGCTGACTGTATGGTGTCTGGCTGACTCTCTGACTGTCTGACTGTATGGTGTCTGTCTGACTGTCTGACTGTATGGTGTCTGGTTGACTGTCTGACTGTATGGTGTCTGGCTGACTGTCTGACTGTATGGTGTCTGGCTGACTCTCTGACTGTATGGTGTCTGGTTGACTGTCTGACTGTATGGTGTATGGTTGACTGTCTGACTGTATGGTGTCTGTCTGACTGTCTGACTGTATGGTGTCTGGTTGACTGTCTGACTGTATGGTGTCTGGTTGACTGTCTGACTGTATGGTGTCTGGTTGACTGTCTGACTGTATGGTGTCTGGCTGACTGTCTGACTGCATGGTGTCTGGCTGACTGTATGGTGTCTGGCTGACTGTATGGTGTCTGGCTGACTCTCTGACTGTCTGACTGTATGGTGTCTGTCTGTCTGTCTGTCTTACTCTATGGTGTCTGGTTGACTGTCTGACTGTATGGTGTCTGGCTGACTGTCTGACTGTATGGTGTCTGGCTGACTATCTGGTGTCTGGCTGACTGTCTGACTGTATGGTGTCTGGCTGACTGTATGGTGTCTGGCTGACTGTCTGACTGTATGGTGTCTGGCTGACTGTCTGACTGTATGGTGTCTGGCTGACTGTATGGTGTCTGGCTGACTGTATGGTGTCTGGTTGACTGTCTGGCTGTATGGTGTCTGGCTGTCTGTCTGACTGTATGGTGTCTGGCTGACTGTCTGACTGTATGGTGTCTGTCTGTCTGGCTGACTGTCTGACTGTATGGTGTCTGGCTGACTGTATGGTGTCTGGCTGACTGTCTGACTGTATGGTGTCTGTCTGGCTGACTGTCTGACTGTATGGTGTCTGGCTGACTGTATGGTGTCTGGCTGACTGTATGGTGTCTGGCTGACTGTCTGACTGTATGGTGTCTGGTTGACTGTCTGACTGTATGGTGTCTGGCTGACTGTCTGACTGTATGGTGTCTGGCTGACTGTCTGACTGTATGGTGTCTGTCTGACTGTATGGTGTCTGGTTGACTGTCTGACTGTATGGTGTCTGGCTGACTGTCTGACTGTATGGTGTCTGGCTGACTGTATGGTGTCTGGCTGACTGTCTGACTGTATGGTGTCTGGCTGTCTGTCTGACTGTATGGTGTCTGGCTGACTGTCTGACTGTATGGTGTCTGTCTGTCTGGCTGACTGTATGGTGTCTGGCTGACTGTATGGTGTCTGGCTGACTGTCTGACTGTATGGTGTCTGTCTGTCTGGCTGACTGTCTGACTGTATGGTGTCTGGCTGACTGTATGGTGTCTGGCTGACTGTATGGTGTCTGGCTGACTGTCTGACTGTATGGTGTCTGTCTGACTGTCTGACTGTATGGTGTCTGGTTGACTGTCTGACTGTATGGTGTCTGGTTGACTGTCTGACTGTATGGTGTCTGGCTGACTGTCTGACTGCATGGTGTCTGGCTGACTGTATGGTGTCTGGCTGACTGTATGGTGTCTGGCTGACTGTCTGGTGTCTGGCTGACTGTCTGACTGTATGGTGTCTGGCTGACTGTCTGACTGTATGGTGTCTGGTTGACTGTCTGGCTGTATGGTGTCTGGCTGACTGTCTGACTGTATGGTGTCTGGCTGACTGTATGGTGTCTGGCTGACTCTCTGACTGTCTGACTGTATGGTGTCTGGCTGACTGTCTGACTGTATGGTTTCTGGCTGACTGTCTGACTGTATGGTGTCTGTCTGACTGTATGGTGTCTGGTTGACTGTCTGGTGTCTGGCTGACTGTCTGACTGTATGGTGTCTGGTTGACTATCTGACTGTATGGTGTCTGGTTGACTGTCTGACTGTATGGTGTCTTGCTGACTGTCTGACTGCATGGTGTCTGGCTGACTGTATGGTGTCTGGCTGACTGTATGGTGTCTGGCTGACTCTCTGACTGTCTGACTGTATGGTGTCTGGCTGACTGTCTGACTGTATGGTGTCTGGTTGACTGTCTGGCTGTATGGTGTCTGGCTGTCTGTTTGACTGTATGGTGTCTGTCTGACTGTATGGTGTCTGGCTGACTGTCTGACTGTATGGTGTCTGTCTGTCTGGCTGACTGTCTGACTGTATGGTGTCTGGCTGAATGTATGGTGTCTGGCTGACTGTCTGACTGTATGGTGTCTGGCTGACTGTCTGACTGTATGGTGTCTGGCTGACTGTATGGTGTCTGGCTGACTCTCTGACTGTCTGACTGTATGGTGTCTGGCTGACTGTCTGACTGTATGGTTTCTGGCTGACTGTCTGACTGTATGGTGTCTGTCTGACTGTATGGTGTCTGGTTGACTGTCTGGTGTCTGGCTGACTGTCTGACTGTATGGTGTCTGGTTGACTATCTGACTGTATGGTGTCTGGTTGACTGTCTGACTGTATGGTGTCTTGCTGACTGTCTGACTGCATGGTGTCTGGCTGACTGTATGGTGTCTGGCTGACTGTATGGTGTCTGGCTGACTCTCTGACTGTCTGACTGTATGGTGTCTGGCTGACTGTCTGACTGTATGGTGTCTGGTTGACTGTCTGGCTGTATGGTGTCTGGCTGTCTGTCTGACTGTATGGTGTCTGTCTGACTGTATGGTGTCTGGCTGACTGTCTGACTGTATGGTGTCTGTCTGTCTGGCTGACTGTCTGACTGTATGGTGTCTGGCTGACTGTCTGACTGTATGGTGTCTGGCTGACTGTCTGGTGTCTGGCTGACTGTCTGGTGTCTGGCTGACTGGCTGGTGTCTGGCTGACTGTCTGGTGTCTGGCTGACTGTCTGACTGTATGGTGTCTGGTTGACTGTCTGACTGTATGGTGTCTGGCTGACTGTATGGTGTCTGTCTGTCTGGCTGACTGTCTGACTGTATGGTGTCTGGCTGACTGTCTGACTGTATGGTGTATGGTTGACTGTCTGACTGTATGGTGTCTGTCTGACTGTCTGACTGTATGGTGTCTGGCTGACTGTATGGTGTCTGGTTGACTGTCTGGCTGTATGGTGTCTGGCTGTCTGTCTGACTGTATGGTGTCTGGCTGACTGTCTGACTGTATGGTGTCTGTCTGTCTGGCTGACTGTCTGACTGTATGGTGTCTGGCTGACTGTATGGTGTCTGGCTGACTGTCTGACTGTATGGTGTCTGTCTGTCTGGCTGACTGTCTGACTGTATGGTGTCTGGCTGACTGTATGGTGTCTGGCTGACTGTATGGTGTCTGGCTGACTGTCTGACTGTATGGTGTCTGGCTGACTGTCTGACTGTATGGTGTCTGGTTGACTGTCTGACTGTATGGTGTCTGGTTGACTGTCTGACTGTATGGTGTCTGGCTGACTGTCTGACTGCATGGTGTCTGGCTGACTGTATGGTGTCTGGCTGACTGTATGGTGTCTGGCTGACTGTCTGGTGTCTGGCTGACTGTCTGACTGTATGGTGTCTGGCTGACTGTCTGACTGTATGGTGTCTGGTTGACTGTCTGGCTGTATGGTGTCTGGCTGACTGTCTGACTGTATGGTGTCTGGCTGACTGTATGGTGTCTGGCTGACTCTGACTGTCTGACTGTATGGTGTCTGGCTGACTGTCTGACTGTATGGTGTCTGTCTGACTGTATGGTGTCTGTCTGACTGTATGGTGTCTGGTTGACTGTCTGGTGTCTGGCTGACTGTCTGACTGTATGGTGTCTGGTTGACTATCTGACTGTATGGTGTCTGGTTGACTGTCTGACTGCATGGTGTCTGGCTGACTGTATGGTGTCTGGCTGACTGTATGGTGTCTGGCTGACTCTCTGACTGTCTGACTGTATGGTGTCTGGCTGACTGTCTGACTGTATGGTGTCTGGTTGACTGTCTGGCTGTATGGTGTCTGGCTGTCTGTCTGACTGTATGGTGTCTGTCTGACTGTATGGTGTCTGGCTGACTGTCTGACTGTATGGTGTCTGTCTGTCTGGCTGACTGTCTGACTGTATGGTGTCTGGCTGACTGTATGGTGTCTGGCTGACTGTCTGACTGTATGGTGTCTGGCTGACTGTCTGACTGTATGGTGTCTGTCTGACTGTCTGACTGTATGGTGTCTGGCTGACTGTCTGGCTGACTGTCTGGTGTCTGGCTGACTGGCTGGTGTCTGGCTGACTGTCTGGTGTCTGGCTGACTGTCTGACTGTATGGTGTCTGGTTGACTGTCTGACTGTATGGTGTCTGTCTGACTGTCTGACTGTATGGTGTCTGTCTGACTGTATGGTGTCTGGCTGACTGTATGGTGTCTGTCTGTCTGGCTGACTGTCTGACTGTATGGTGTCTGGCTGACTGTCTGACTGTATGGTGTATGGTTGACTGTCTGACTGTATGGTGTCTGTCTGACTGTCTGACTGTATGGTGTCTGGTTGACTGTCTGACTGTATGGTGTCTGGTTGACTCTCTGACTGTATGGTGTCTGGTTGACTGTCTGACTGTATGGTGTCTGGCTGACTGTCTGACTGCATGGTGTCTGGCTGACTGTATGGTGTCTGGCTGACTGTATGGTGTCTGGCTGACTCTCTGACTGTCTGACTGTATGGTGTCTGTCTGACTGTCTGACTGTATGGTGTCTGGTTGACTGTCTGACTGTATGGTGTCTGGCTGACTGTCTGACTGTATGGTGTCTGGCTGACTCTCTGACTGTCTGACTGTATGGTGTCTGGTTGACTGTCTGACTGTATGGTGTATGGTTGACTGTCTGACTGTATGGTGTCTGTCTGACTGTCTGACTGTATGGTGTCTGGTTGACTGTCTGACTGTATGGTGTCTGGTTGACTGTCTGACTGTATGGTGTCTGGTTGACTGTCTGACTGTATGGTGTCTGGCTGACTGGCTGACTGTATGGTGTCTGGCTGACTCTCTGACTGTCTGACTGTATGGTGTCTGTCTGACTGTCTGACTGTATGGTGTCTGGTTGACTGTCTGACTGTATGGTGTCTGGCTGACTGTCTGACTGTATGGTGTCTGGCTGACTATCTGGTGTCTGGCTGACTGTCTGACTGTATGGTGTCTGGCTGACTATGGTGTCTGGCTGACTGTCTGACTGTATGGTGTCTGGCTGACTGTCTGACTGTATGGTGTCTGTCTGACTGTATGGTGTCTGGCTGACTGTATGGTGTCTGGTTGACTGTCTGGCTGTATGGTGTCTGGCTGTCTGTCTGACTGTATGTTGTCTGGCTGACTGTCTGACTGTATGGTGTCTGGCTGACTGTCTGACTGTATGGTGTATGGTTGACTGTCTGACTGTATGGTGTCTGTCTGACTGTCTGACTGTATGGTGTCTGGCTGACTGTATGGTGTCTGGTTGACTGTCTGGCTGTATGGTGTCTGGCTGTCTGTCTGACTGTATGGTGTCTGGCTGACTGTCTGACTGTATGGTGTCTGTCTGTCTGGCTGACTGTCTGACTGTATGGTGTCTGGCTGACTGTATGGTGTCTGGCTGACTGTCTGACTGTATGGTGTCTGTCTGTCTGGCTGACTGTCTGACTGTATGGTGTCTGGCTGACTGTATGGTGTCTGGCTGACTGTATGGTGTCTGGCTGACTGTCTGACTGTATGGTGTCTGGCTGACTGTCTGACTGTATGGTGTCTGGTTGACTGTCTGACTGTATGGTGTCTGGTTGACTGTCTGACTGTATGGTGTCTGGCTGACTGTCTGACTGCATGGTGTCTGGCTGACTGTATGGTGTCTGGCTGACTGTATGGTGTCTGGCTGACTGTCTGGTGTCTGGCTGACTGTCTGACTGTATGGTGTCTGGCTGACTGTCTGACTGTATGGTGTCTGGTTGACTGTCTGGCTGTATGGTGTCTGGCTGACTGTCTGACTGTATGGTGTCTGGCTGACTGTATGGTGTCTGGCTGACTCTGACTGTCTGACTGTATGGTGTCTGGCTGACTGTCTGACTGTATGGTGTCTGTCTGACTGGATGGTGTCTGTCTGACTGTATGGTGTCTGGTTGACTGTCTGGTGTCTGGCTGACTGTCTGACTGTATGGTGTCTGGTTGACTATCTGACTGTATGGTGTCTGGTTGACTGTCTGACTGCATGGTGTCTGGCTGACTGTATGGTGTCTGGCTGACTGTATGGTGTCTGGCTGACTCTCTGACTGTCTGACTGTATGGTGTCTGGCTGACTGTCTGACTGTATGGTGTCTGGTTGACTGTCTGGCTGTATGGTGTCTGGCTGTCTGTCTGACTGTATGGTGTCTGTCTGACTGTATGGTGTCTGGCTGACTGTCTGACTGTATGGTGTCTGTCTGTCTGGCTGACTGTCTGACTGTATGGTGTCTGGCTGACTGTATGGTGTCTGGCTGACTGTCTGACTGTATGGTGTCTGGCTGACTGTCTGACTGTATGGTGTCTGTCTGACTGTCTGACTGTATGGTGTCTGGCTGACTGTCTGGCTGACTGTCTGGTGTCTGGCTGACTGGCTGGTGTCTGGCTGACTGTCTGGTGTCTGGCTGACTGTCTGACTGTATGGTGTCTGGTTGACTGTCTGACTGTATGGTGTCTGTCTGACTGTCTGACTGTATGGTGTCTGTCTGACTGTATGGTGTCTGGCTGACTGTATGGTGTCTGTCTGTCTGGCTGACTGTCTGACTGTATGGTGTCTGGCTGACTGTCTGACTGTATGGTGTATGGTTGACTGTCTGACTGTATGGTGTCTGTCTGACTGTCTGACTGTATGGTGTCTGGTTGACTGTCTGACTGTATGGTGTCTGGTTGACTCTCTGAATGTATGGTGTCTGGTTGACTGTCTGACTGTATGGTGTCTGGCTGACTGTCTGACTGCATGGTGTCTGGCTGACTGTATGGTGTCTGGCTGACTGTATGGTGTCTGGCTGACTCTCTGACTGTCTGACTGTATGGTGTCTGTCTGACTGTCTGACTGTATGGTGTCTGGTTGACTGTCTGACTGTATGGTGTCTGGCTGACTGTCTGACTGTATGGTGTCTGGCTGACTCTCTGACTGTCTGACTGTATGGTGTCTGGTTGACTGTCTGACTGTATGGTGTATGGTTGACTGTCTGACTGTATGGTGTCTGTCTGACTGTCTGACTGTATGGTGTCTGGTTGACTGTCTGACTGTATGGTGTCTGGTTGACTGTCTGACTGTATGGTGTCTGGTTGACTGTCTGACTGTATGGTGTCTGGCTGACTGGCTGACTGTATGGTGTCTGACTGTATGGTGTCTGGCTGACTGTATGGTGTATGGCTGACTGTATGGTGTCTGGCTGACTGTATGGTGTCTGGCTGACTGTCTGACTGTATGGTGTCTGTCTGTCTGGCTGACTGTCTGGTGTCTGGCTGACTGTCTGGTGTCTGGCTGACTGTATGGTGTCTGGCTGACTGTCTGGTGTCTGGCTGACTGTCTGACTGTATGGTGTCTGGCTGACTGTCTGACTGTATGGTGTCTGGTTGACTGTCTGACTGTATGGTGTCTGGTTGACTGTCTGACTGTATGGTGTCTTGCTGACTGTCTGACTGCATGGTGTCTGGCTGACTGTATGGTGTCTGGCTGACTGTATGGTGTCTGGTTGACTGTCTGGCTGTATGGTGTCTGGCTGTCTGTCTGACTGTATGGTGTCTGTCTGACTGTATGGTGTCTGGCTGACTGTCTGACTGTATGGTGTCTGGCTGACTGTCTGACTGTATGGTGTCTGGCTGACTGTCTGACTGTATGGTGTCTGGCTGACTGTCTGACTGTATGGTGTCTGGTTGACTGTCTGACTGTATGGTGTCTGGCTGACTGTCTGACTGTATGGTGTCTGGCTGACTGTATGGTGTCTGGCTGATTGTCTGGTGTCTGGCTGACTGTCTGACTGTATGGTGTCTGGCTGACTGTCTGACTGTATGGTGTCTGGCTGACTGTCTGATTGTATGGTGTCTGGCTGACTGTCTGACTGTATGATGTCTGGTTGACTGTCTGACTGTATGGTGTCTGGCTGACTGTATGGTGTCTGGTTGACTGTCTGACTGTGTGGTGTCTGGTTGACTGGTTGACTGTCCGACTGTATGGTGTCTGGCTGACTATCTGGTGTCTGTCTGACTTGACTGTGTTCCAGGGTGATCTGTAAACTCCTAGCCTCTAAGACTGAGAGCATCAGAGTCCAGGCTCTCAAAGTCCTGGGATACTTCCTCAAACACCTCGGACACAAGTGAGTACCTGGATGGATGGATGGATGGATGGATGGATGGATGTTAAGGGTTGTCTCCTGCTGGCCCTGTTAAGGGTTGTCTCCTGTCATGTTAAGGGTTGTCTCCTGCTGTCATGTTAAGGGTTGTCTCCTGCTGGCCCTGTTAAGGGTTGTCTCCTGTCTGCCCTGTTAAGGGTTGTCTCCTGTCTGCCCTGTTAAGGGTTGTCTCCTGTCTGCCCTGTTAAGGGTTGTCTCCTGTCTGCCCTGTTAAGGGTTGTCTCCTGTCTGCCCTGTTAAGGGTTGTCTCCTGTCTGCCCTGTTAAGGGTTGTCTCCTGGCTGTCATGTTAAGGGTTGTCTCCTGCTGGCCCGGTTAAGGACAGTCATGAAGGAGCTCAGCGTATAGGCCCAGAGAGTTTGTGTGTTTGTTTTGAGTTCATGTGATCCTGATAGAATAATCGTTGTGACAGAACATGCTTCCTGTGAGGTAAAGCCCTGATCAGGAGCAAAGTATTCTGGGAGGGTTATTCATCAAATCTGACGTCAACGCCTGAGCACAGTCCTGTGTGTGTGTGAGGGGGGGGGGGGGACAACATAGCCAACTAAAACAGGTCACAACTCCTGCAGCTCTGTTGCATGCTGGGTATGTACATAGTCAATGGTAGGCTTCGAGGGGACTCCTATGGTAGGTACACCTATAGCTCATCTCTTGGCAGTAGTACTGTAGACTACTTTATCACTGACCTCAACCCAGAGTCTCTCAGAGCGTTCACAGTCAGCCCACTGACACCCCTATCA